>NC_057389.1:24534963-24791817 GCF_019320065.1 Cervus canadensis | reverse complement strand
GCATATTAAAAAGCAGAGACATTACTTTGCCAACAAAGGTTCATTTAGTCAAGGCTATGGTTTTTCCAGTTGTCATGTATGGATGTGAGAGTTGGACTGTGAAGAAAGCTTAGTGCTGAAAAATTGATGCTTTTGAACTGTGTTGTTGGAGAAGACTCTTGAGAGTCCCTTGGACTGCAAGGAGATCCAACCAGTCCATCCTAAAGGAGATCAGTCCTGGGTGTTCATTGGAAGGACTGATGCTGAAGCTGAAACTCCAATACTTTGGCCAACTCATGCGAAGTGTTAACTCATTGGAAAAGACCCTGTTACTTGGAGGGATTGGGGTCAGGAGGAGAAGGGGCCGACAGAGGATGAGATGGCTGGATGGCATCACCGACTCGATGGGAATGAGTTTGAGCAAACTCCGGGAGTTTGTGATGGACAGGGAGGCCTGGCCTGCTGCAATTCATGGGGTCGCAAAGAGTCGGACATGACTGAGCGATTGGACTGAACTGCACTGCAAGGAGATCAAACAGGTCAATTCTAAAGGAAATCAATTCTGGATAGTGTTTGGAAAGACTGATGATGCTAAAGCTGAAGCTCCACTACTTTGGCCACCTGATGCAAATAGCCAACTCATTGGAAAAGACCCTGATGCTGGCAAAGATAGAAGAAAGGAGGAGATGACAGAGGACGATGGTTGGATGGCATCACTGACTCAATGGGCATGAGTTTGAGTCTGGGTAAACTCCAGGAGTTGGTTATAGACAGGGAGGCCTAGTGTGCTGTGGTTCATGGGCTCACAAAGTGTCAGACACAACTGAGCAACTGAACTGAACTGAAGGTTATATAAAATATTTTATTTTTATTATTTTTAATTCATCTAAAAGTAACTTTAAGGGAACAATGGTAACAATTATTGGGTTTATGCCTTAAGTAATAGAGAAGGAAATGGCAACCTACTCCAGTATTCTTGTCTAGAGACTCCCATGGACAGAGGAGCCCGGTGGGCTACGGTCAATGGTGTTACAAAGAATCAGAGATGACTGAGTGTCTGAGCACATGTGTAAATAAAATGAATAACAGTAATATCATTCGGGCAAAGAGTGGTGGAGAAGAATTGTGAATACTCTATTATGAGATTCCTGAATACCCACATGAAGTCATAGAGTGGTATGTGAAGGTGGACTTACATTAGTGAGATATGTATATTACAAACTCTAGGGCAACCAAAATACAAAAAATTTTTAAAAGAGGATTATTGATATGCTCAGAGAGAAGATAAAGTGAAATTGCATAAAATGCTAAGTTATATCAGACAAGGCAGAAAAGTGGTAACAAAGAAACAACAAATGCATCAAATAGAAAATAATTTCAAACATGGTGATATTAACTTGAACTATGTATATAATACTTTCAAAACATAAATAATCTAATCATACCAATTAAAATACAGACTGTCAGAGTACATTACAAAAAGGCAAGACCCAATGATGTGTTGTATTACAGAGCCCACATTCAATGTGAAGACACAAGTATAAAATAAAAGTTTTAATATATGCAGTGTTAACAGAAATCAATATAAAGCTGGAATAACTTTGTTAATTTCAGACAAAGAAGGTTTAAGAGCAATGAAAACTAACAGAAAAGAGAGCTATTAAATAACGATAAAGGCTTCCTAGGTGGCTCAGTGGTAAGGAATATGCCTGTAATGCAGGAGACATGGGTTTGATCCCTGGGCCAAGAAGATATCCTGGAGAAGGAAATAGCAACTCATTCCAATATCCTTGCCTGGGAAATCCCCTGAACAGAGAAGCCGGTTGTGCTACAGTCCATGGGGTCACAGTGAAGTGGATACAACTTAGCAATTAAAGAACAACAGCAGATAATAATAATGAAAAAAATCAATTTTACAAAAAAAAAGACCTCTATATGTGTAAATGTCTATACATCTGACAACAAAGCATCAAGTCACTCAAGGCAACAAATGATATACCATAAAAGTTGAAATAGACAAATATACTATTATGGTTGAAGACTCCAACACCTCTTTTGTAGTAACTGATAGGTCAAGCAAGCAGAAAATCAGTAAGCATATTATTGACAGAGTCAGTATATGAACTATAATAAGAAAAATAGTTTTATTCCATGAGAACTGATGACTATAACCTGGGTGACAAAGATTCAAGAAGCATTTGAAATCTGTTCTTTGGACTACAAAATGCATTATAGAGGCAAAACTTGCAAAGTTACATAAGTTGTTTTTCAAGAATTATAACTGAAGCTTGCAATATGTAAGGGTGATTTTTAAGCAAGAATTTGTTGGGGTCTGAAATGATTGCACAGTTTTAGGAAGAGACCTTGAGACCATGAGCCTGTAGCTAGCAGCTACTAACAGCTACTGTTTTGAGAATGACTGGTGATTCCTTGAGTTTGAACAATTTGGAAAATTCAAGTTCATGATATAGGATCTTGTCTGAAATCCCATCTACAATAGCCACCCAGCCTCATTTTGGATTCCTGAAATATAGTTAATCTCTTTTGATTTTTAAGGGCATTCTTTTCATTAATGTTTAAAGTAGATGTGCAATGCATGTGTGACAGGTCTTAAGACAGGTTACTCTAGTTAGCATAAATTTCTAGCCAAATCAGGAATAAACAAGAATGCCTTTCCTGTACCTCACTATGTGAACATTTCTTCCATTAATGACCTGAAAAGGAAGAGTTAAACAATATAATCTGACATTCATAGTATGTTTTATCTAATAACCACAGAATACATTTTTCTCAAACTCATGTGGAAGATTCATGAAGAAAGTCTACATTTTGGGTATAAAACAAATCATAAAAAGTTGAAAAGACGAGAAATAACATATTATTCTCAGACAACTTTGCATGTGTGCCAAGTCCTTCCAGTCTAGTCTGAATCTCTGAGACCCCATGCACTGTAGCCTGAACATCTCCTTGGTCCATGGGGTTCTCCAGGCAAGAACACTGGAGTAGGTTGGCATGCTCTCCTCCAAGGGATCTTCCCAACCCAGGGATCAAACCCACAGCCTCTTATGTACCCTGTGTGGAAGGTGGGTTCTTTTCCACTAGCACAACCACCTGGGAATCCAGACAATCACGGATTTAAATTAAAATCAATAATATAAAAAAGCTGGAAAGTCATCAAATAATTGGAAACAAAAGAAATGTTAAAAAACACATGGCTCTAAGAAGAATCTCCAGAAATATTTTAAAATATTTAAACTGAATGAAAACAAAATTTGTCATTGTTCAGTCACTAAGTCATGTCTGAATCTTTGTGACCCCATGGACTGAAGCACTCCAGGCTTCACTGTCCTTCTCTATCTCCCAGAATTTGCTCAAACTCATGTCTATTGAATCAGTGATGCCATCCAACTATCTAATCCTTTGTCACCCTCTTCCCCTCCTGTCATAAATATTTCCCAGTATCAGGGTCTTATCTAATGAGTCGGATCTTTGCTTTGGGGGAGCCAAAGTACTGGGGCTTCAGCTTCAGCATCAGTCCTTCCAATGAATAGTCAGGGTTCATTTCGTTTACGATTGTCTGCTTTTATCTCTGTGCAGTCCAAGGGACTAAGAGTCTTCTGCAGCACCACAATTTGAAAACATCAGTTCTTTGGCACTCAGCCTTCTTTATGGTCCAGTGCTCACATCCATATGTAACTACTGGAAAAAACCATAGCTTTGACTATATAGACCTTTGTCAGCAAAGTGATGTCTGCTTTTTAATACGCTGCCTAGGTTTGTCATAGTTTCATATCTTTCTTGTAATGAGCAAGCATCTTTTAATTTTGTGGCTGCAGTTACCGTCTGCAGTGATTTTGGGACTCAAGAAAATAAAATCTGTCACTGTTTTCACATTTCTCCTATCTATTTGCCATGAAGTGTTAGGACCAGATGCCGTGATCTTAGTTTTTTGAATGTTGGGCTTTAGGGCAGCTTTTTCAACTCCTCTTTCACCCTCATCAAGAGGCTTTTTAATTCCTCTTCATTTCCTGCCATTAGAGTGGTTTCATCTGCATATCTGAGGTTGTTGATATTTCTCACAAAACAAAACACAACTTCATATTAACTTCATGTTTGTGATGCAGTGAAAATAATATTTAGAGGAAATTTTATAGAATTAAACATGGTTTTTAAAAGAGCTAAAATTAATAATCTGTTTCTACATTAAGAAACCAAAATAAGAAGAGCAATTTATGTCTAAAGCAAGGACAATAAATGAAATAATACAAGTTAGAGGAGGAATCCACAAAGTTCAAAACAGAAAATAATTGAGAAAATCAACAAAACCAAATCTGGTTCAACAAAACCAAATCTGGTTCTTTGAAAAGATTATTGACATTAAAAACATGCCCCAGTGCTGACCAAAATATGTGGAGACCCAGCAACCCATTTCTAAATAGTACATGCATGACAGAAGAAATTGCAGGTGGAATTTTAAAAATATTTTTTACTAGTTGAAAATAAAAATACAATTTATAAAAATTTGTGAATTGAAGCAAATGCAGTTTTTAGGAGAAAATTTATAGTATTGAGCATACATATATATATGTATATGAATGTGAGATATATATATATATGAATGTGAGAAAGATCTAAAATCGGTAATCTAATCTTACATGTATGGATGTGACAGTTGGGCTGTGAGGAAAGCTGAGCCCTGAAAAATTGATGCCTTTGAACTATGGTGTTAGAGAAGACTCTTGAGAGTCCCTTGGCTTGTATACTTTGAAACTAGGAAACTTGCATGCTATAAATCAATGGATTGCAAGAGGATTTAAAAACTGCGCTCTTAGATGCCTATCTTTTTCATCTATCCAGTCTAGAAACTTATATCTGTCTTAGTGCATTAACATGGATCATGTTTGCTCATGCTATAATTGAAACGTTCATATGTAACTTTCATATATAACAATGTCTCCATTGTTGCTCTTTAGTCACTAAGTCATACCTGACTCATTTGCAACCCCATGGACAGTAGCTTGCCAGGTTTCTCTGTCCATGGGATTTCCCAGGCAAGAATACAGGCGTGGGTTGCGTTTCCTTCTCCAGGGGATCATCCTGGCTGAGGGATCAGACCTGCATCTCCTGCCTTGGTGGGCAGTTTCTTTACCACTGAGTCACCAGGGAAGCCCAACTATATCTCTATAATACATTATATATGTTCTTCGTACATCCCTGTTTTTATATCTCTATGTGCCAAATTAAAAAAAAAATCATGATAGTTATTGAGAGTCTGATGTGAGCAATGTGTTGAACTGGCAAATTCGAAACCACAATTCTCTAAAACATGTCCTGACTGCAAGGGGCTTTTATTTACTGTTAAGATAACTGCACAACAGGATAATACAATACTATACATTCCACAAGGCAGATAGCTTTTGCAAATATTTTTCCTAGTTATAGTAGTCTATAAGAAAAATAGAATATTCTTTGATAGTACCATCAAGCTGCAAACACTATAATAAGAATTATACAAAATATACACATACACAGAGTTTAGATAGCATTAAAAGATAAGGAAATAGTGGCATAATTATGAACCCACTGTGCTTTTCTTTTTTCCTCTCATATAAAACTTTAACACTTATTTGAGATAAAATTGCATGGAACGAATTGTGTTCTGAATGCCTCCACACTTGTACAAAATTTCTGCCTAGCTATAGCTTTGTCATGGGCAGCTACTTCAACACTAATATATTTTCCAGGGGAAATTTTAAGGGAAAAAAATCAATAAGAACTTATAGCAAATGATCATAGATAGCTACTTCAATATATTTAAATTTTATTAAATCTGAGGTAAATATATACAAAAAAATAAAATAGATATAGAAGACATTATACTTGGCTGATAAGAAATAATATTTAAGATATTTTAATGTTAATGTTAAATAATAAAGCAAATATAACCTTCATAGAGTTCCATAATAGTATATATACATTTATATGTGTAATCTTAATACTGTAAGTCAGTTATATTCATAGTCTTGAAATGTTGAAGGGGAGTAAATAGTCTCCATCATTTTACCTATTTATATAATAGATATCATAGATAATTGGTTACTATAGATAAGTATTATAGCACTTATATATTTAATAATACTTATAATAGATTACTAAAATAATAAATTATTATGATTAAACTAACATATTAATTAAGAAAAACCTATATCCTTAGCTACAGAAAGATCTAGCTAATTGCATCTATTTCCTTGTAATTTACTTTAAAAATCAGAATTTCAAATTTTGTTAAGTTTTTATTAAAGTTTTTGTAAACATAAATGTCAGACTGCATTTTATTGGAATATATGTACACCTTCAAGAGAACTAATATGACTTATTGCCAGAAAATATCATTTTTTCTTTAATAGGATATTGTAAATGTAAATGTATAAAAGTAAAATGTATAAAAAGTATAAAAGTAAACTGCTCATAGTCAAATAGAGATTACACCTAAAGCACTGAAGGCAGTTAAAAATATCTTATTAAATATGAAAAAATATACTATACACATTAGTGGAATTTTTATTAAAAAATGAGTAGTTCGGTTTTCTCTATCTCACACATATTTCTTTTCACTAGAGTTATGTTAATTTTAGACATAATGTACTTTAGAAAGTAAAGATAATGAAATAGTTTCACTTGTGTCAGTTTTTAAATTAATATTTTGTAAGCATGCAAAATGTGGAACTCACTTCACAAATAATTGATAGCAAAGAATAAAATTTCAATCCATATGATTAGAACTGTAATTCCTGTAACCAACTACTGGGAAAACACCAGAGATAATTTTAACGTTAATAAAATAGGCTTAAAAGGAATGGACAACATTTCTGTTACATTCATTCTGGCCAATCTTTCATATTGGACAGAGTATAGAATACAATGAAACAAA
Source organism: Cervus canadensis (assembly GCF_019320065.1). Taxonomy (NCBI): domain Eukaryota; kingdom Metazoa; phylum Chordata; class Mammalia; order Artiodactyla; family Cervidae; genus Cervus; species Cervus canadensis. Next base: position 24,784,907 of record NC_057389.1, on the reverse strand, counting down.
ACATTGGATGGTGATGAGTTCTCTAAATTTTGCAATTATTCCATCCTAGAGCAAGTTTACTATTCTAATAAGTAAACTTTCTCAATATTGCCATGCTAACAAAAAGATTCTAGGCTTCTAAAAAGTTGACTAGATGATTTCTAAAAATATCATGCTTACTTTAAAAAATTAATGATTTTGGTTCAAGTAGAGTGGACAAAAAAAAAAAAAAAGGCTAATATCAGTTGGACATTTTAGTCTCTCTAAACTACTCATTTTGCTTAATAGGCTGAACTAGATATGACAATTCATTTCAATTTACTATGAAGCCTGAATAAAAATGGCCATAGAAAATTGAGAAGAGGAACATATTACATTAGGCAGTTGTACTTGAACATACCTTTAGAAAGGAGAGGAGGGTAGATTAGTCACATTAAATATCTCACTAGGAACTTCATATTCTCTGACTCCTTTATTTCCTTAATATTTTTTCATGTACTTTATTTTAGTAGTTTTTAAGTAACATGTTTTCCAATAAATTTGCTTTTGGTTTCACTTTATTTTATACCTGTTCCTTTTCAACCTAGGAAAATATTTGTCAGATTTTGAAAGCATTGACCTGAACTCTAAGGAAATATATTTTTGCCATTTCTTGAGCAAGATTTTTGAAAAGAAACCAAATATATCTACCAGACACTGTGTTTTCTCTATTTACAGCTGAATTCCAGGTAATGAGGGCAATTAAATAGTAGTGAAACAAAAAATAATTGAATTTGGAGTCAGAGGTATGGAATATTTTCATTGTACTTCTATCTTGAAGTTGTATATGTAAAGTATTGCTGCCAATTATTCTTTAGTTTTGCTGAAATAACTTTTTCTGGAAAGCTTTATTTTAATAGAAACATAATCTTGTGTGTTAAAATTTCATACACTGATGTTTAAGTCGACATTTCATGCGTCTTTTTGCTTTTCTCTAGAGATAAAGTGAATCTCACAGGATTATGATTGCATTGTTTGAAGTTTGGAGATTTCATTTATCTGATTCTGTGACTTTTCAAGCTAAGCCATATATAGAGATAATAATACTTTGTATGTAGTGTTATGAACCATCTAATTTCCCATTGCAAGAAGAAATAGAGTCATGGCACATTCATGGATAAAAGTGTCCGTGGATAAATCTTTACTGAATAGGAAATAACCAGAAAATAGTAGCTATTAGAGAGTTAAGTAAACAATCCAGTGAGTTTAATTGAGATGTTTAGGGTAGAACAAATGAATAGAACTCAGACTGTTCTAGGGTCCTTACTGATATCTTATCCTTACTAATATCAATCCTTACATTCATATCTTACTGGAGTTTGGAGGCTGAGAAAATAATGTGTTAAGGCCTAATTAGACATATCATTTCTTCACAGATAAATTGCAACTTTTTTCATATAAATATATTATGTAGCTGTAGTCTTTGATTTACATCAGTTGCATTCATTACAGTACAATGGAATCACATCACATGAACATTTAGTCTGCTTGTTTGCAACAATATGGCTGAGAGAGAGGAGGTTAAGATAGAGGTAGACTCAAAAGTAAAGGAAGAGATTGGAGAAAACAGAGAAGCAGCAGGGATATTTTTGTTTAAAAAAGTAATAGGTGGAATAATTTTTGGTGCATATAAATCCTTGGCCTCCATTATTTCAAAGGAATGGAGGAAGTATATACATGCATAAGTAAAATATATATTTTCAGAATCTAAGGTCCTGGGTTTTAGAAATTAAAGAATGGTTTATGGGATTATCAACAGTAGCTCTGACTACATTGTGATTTTTCTTCTGGCTGTATAACTTCAGAATTTATGAGTAAGAGGAAAATCCATGTATACAACTGTATAAAAGAGAGATAGTCAAAAGCAATTTGTATTTTTTAAGTCAGTTGAGAAAAATGCCATATGCCTAATATCCTACCACTTTTCACGTGAAAGATTAAAGTCTGTCTGAATTAAAAATTCAGAAATCTAACAGAGATTCTTCTTGCTTACGTTTGACTTTATAGTCCATTCCATCACCAGTGCCTATTTTTCCTAGTTGACAAGCATTTTTCTCAAAGATCAGACTGTTCCTTCTTAAGTTCAAAAGGATGTAAGGCCCAGAAAAGCTTTACCAAAAGCATGAGATTCAACTCTAAATGTGATTAGAAATGATTCTTAAATGTCAACTTGACTGAATATAATCAGCTTATACCTCTGAAAAATGTGTGTTCTCTCCTGTCATCCTTCTCATATTTGACAAGGTCAATAATACCAAAGCTGTAGAGTCAAGATATCTTTTTTCGTTGTTGCTTTTTCCTAAACTACATACAAGACCACTACTGGGGAAAAGGAAATATTAGACTGATTTGGAGAGAGTAAATAAATCCTAGTTTATAATTAAGTATAAGAATTTTTCCAAAACTTTAACTAGAATATATAATATTGAAAGAAAGGAAAATAATATCACATGAGAAATGATATAAATCTGCACAGGCATATATTATATAGAAAATATATAGGCAGATATCTTGACCAGGCCATTTTATCTTTGTCTTGTTTGTAATAACTTTATATCGTTCAAACAATTAACTCTTTATTTACTGAATTTTTTAATGCTTTACTTCTCTATCATGTATGTCAGTTATGGCTTATGTTTTTCAATATTCTCTCATGCTTATTTGAGGAGGAAATGACAACCCACTCCAGTATTCTTGCCTCAGAAATCCCATGGACAGGGGAGCCTGGTGGGCTATAGTCCATGGAATTGTTACGAGTCAGACATGGCTCTTCAACTGAGCATGCATGCACACCCATACTTAAAGGATATATAACACATAGTACCAGAAGAGAGTTGTAGCAACATGTTAGAAAATAGACTGCTTGTATAAAATCTGGAGGAGGAAAGGGAGAAGGTGACAACAAAGGATGAGATGGTTGGATGGCATCACCGACTTGATGGACTTGAGTTTGAATAAGCTCTAGGAGTTGGTGATGGACAGGGAAGCCTGGCGTGCTGCAGTCCATGGGGTCGCAAAGAGTTGGACACAACTGAGCAACTGAACTGATTAACTGATAAGATATGGATAAATTTATTTGAAAAGTGACATTTCATTTTCTGCTGTTTATTTATTAAAATTTTGATACATGGTCCTGCCCCAAAAACATCAATAGCTTTATAAAAATCATAGTGTTATTGTTAGTCACTCAGTCATGTCTGACTCTTTTTGACCCATAGATGATAGCCTGCCAGGCTCTCTGTCCATGGGATTCTCCAGGCAAGAATACTAGAGTGGGGAGCCATTCCCTTCTCCAGGGGATCTTCCTGATCCAGGAATTGAACCCAGGTCACCTGCATAACAGGCATATTCTTCGGTCTGAGCCACCAGGAAAGTAGCATTATAAAAATCATATGATTTAAAAATATTATTGGAGTATAATTGATTTTTTACAATGTTGTGTGGTTTCAGATGTACAGCAAAATGAATCAGTTACACATATGCATATATCCACTCTTTAATTTTAGATTTCTTCCCCATGTAAGCTGTTGTGGACTATTGAGTTCCCTGTGCTATATACCAAGTTCTTATTAGTTATCTATTTTATATACACTGTGCTGTGCTTAGTCGCTCAGTCATGTCCAACTCTTTGCAACCTCATGGACTGTAGCCCACCAGGCTCCTCTGTCCATGGGGAATCTCCAGGCAAGAACACTGGAGTGGGTTGCCATGCCTTCCTCCAGGAGATCTTCCCAACTTAGCGATTGAACCAAGGTCTCCTGTATTACAGGCAGATTCTTTACTGTCTGAGCTACCAGAAAGCCCAAGAATACCAGAATAGGTAGCCTATCTCTTCTCCAGGTGAACGTCCCAACCTAGGAATCGAACCAGGGTCTCCTGAATTGCAGGCAGATTCCTTACCAGATAAGCTACCCAAGAAGCTTTATTTTATATACAGTAGTGTGTATTATATCAATGAATATTTCAGTCTCTAATGTATTCACTGTAAGTCAAAAATAAGGTTACATACTCTAGAAGTAAGACAACCAGGTAATTGTTTTTCATTTCTTCATTACACTGGAGATTAAAGAAAAACAATGACGTAGGCTAAGAATCAGCAGAGAGACCTGAAGAGTGTATCTGGGCAGCAGGTTATTGACTGCCAATTCCCGTAAGAAAAATAAACTGCAGGTTAAGTTTCAAAAACTGTTGGGGGAGGAAGAGGAAAGTATAAGAAAGAAACATTATTGTTTTTAGACTATAGACAGGCAAATGAAAAGAAATTTAGCCTCATGGTGACAACAGTAGCCCAGCCATTCAACCAAAATCATTCCTGAATTATTTGCAGTGTTTCAGTGATTTCCAGTGTTTTTGTCTGTTAAATGGTAAGTGCATTAATGAGTATGAGAATGACTGTCAAAACTATTTTCACCTTAAGATAAATAATGAAAGGAGAGATATATAAATGTTTGAGCAAATGAAAACCTGGAATTCTAAAACATTGTGAAATCCTTTCTACATGAACTTCATTTACTTTGAGTACTGTACCCAGTCTCTTAAACTATGAAACTGAACATATTTCTTCAGAGGATAATCTTTCTCCTCTTTTATCTCTTTAACTCATCTTTAGACACTACCTTTACTACCACTGTGTCAAGGCATACTCAAGTTCCTTAGACTAGGTGAGGTCTCATTTCTATATCAAGTCTCGACTAAAACTTCAATTCTTACCTTAAAATGGCTACAATAACTTTCTTATCTCTTTTTAGTAGACATTCTAATGTCTATTTGGAGAGGGAAATGGCAACCCACTCCAGTATTCTTGCTTGAAGAATCTCATCGACAGAGGAGCCTGGCAGGCTACGGTCCATGGGGTCGCAAGAGTAGGACATGACTTAGCAACTAAACCACCACCACCATCAATGTCTATTAATGTCTATAAAAGTCCTAGGAGAATTTTTGAATGCTGAGAATATATTTAATATATATTTTTATAGGCTTGAGGTATGTCTTTGACAAAGCAAAAAGCACTTCACAATGTTTTGTTTCCGAGCTAAACAAAATTTTACCTTGAACTGTCCAGGATCTTTCAAAGGGTTATATTCTCTAGTCACCTTGAGAACTCATACAACAAAATGAGCTACATATTTCATTACTTCAAAATATCATTTACCTACATTTATATAATAGGAAGCCTGATTACTCTGAAGCATATGAAAGGTACACTGCAACTCTGTGTTGAAATTAGGCCTTTCTTATTGTTTCTATTTTTAATAGTAACATAATAAAAAAAAAATATCCTTAGACCTGAGCAGAGAGAGGCTCCTGTCCTTAGCTATATACTTTAGAAGATTCTGCCTACCACAAACATTGAAACATTTTTTTAAAAATTTTTGTCCTTGTATAACATGTTTTATGAATTTTTAGCAATTCATTGAGGAAACAATGTGTAAGCTAAACCAAGTTCTCCTGTTGAAAAAACATGGCTCTAAGAGTGCACCAGTGTGTTCATGAGTTGTATGCATTTGTGTAGGTTGTGTTAGTGGCAGATAAGTAGAAAAGTATAGCCTTGGCCATGGGAAATTTGGCTGTTTTTAAGTTGGCCATCCAAATCAGTCAAAATAATAATGATACTAAAAGTGTGAGCAGATAGATAGCTGTTTCCTTTCTTCTCTCTGCTTAATGGTCTTAATCTGAAAGATCTTACTGATTGCCTGGAAATCCAGAACAGGTAAGGTTATTCACAGGCACAGGAAAGTAATCTACTCAACTCTCTGGGGAGTGTAACCCAGCCAATTCCTAGTTGTCTGAACTCCTTCAGTTCCAGCTCCACCCTCCTCAGTCTCAGCTGCCCCCATGTCACTCCTCTGGCTTCCTGCCCTGGCGTGAAGGGTGGCCTGAAAGCCTCTGGCTTGTACAAGTAAGGTGTATATGGGGAGACCTGGTGTCAAGGCCCAAGGTTAGGGAAAGAGGTTGTCAGGGAACAGTTACACCTTGGTTTAAAACTTTAAAATATTTAGACCTATAGTATTAATACATAGGACTTCATATATATTGCATATGCAAGTATATTATTGTATGTGAGAAGCTATACGGATATTAACAGGAAATTGCCATATGTAAGTGCAGTCAGATATTACCTGGAAAAAAATTGATGCTTAAAATGTCAATTAATAATTGGATTAATATTGGTCAACTTTTATAATGACTGGTGTAAGGATATAATGGATGGATAGATAGATAGCTGGCTAAGTTATGAATATTTCACTTTTTGCCTTTATATTTCTCTTTAATTTTATTTAATTTAGGCATTAGAAAATGCCTTTTAATTTTTAAAATTCTTCTAAATATTTAAAAATGTCTAGTTTGATAACAAAAACTGGAATAAAATATTTGGTGACATGTAATTAGAAACTAGAAAACATTCCTCTTTCAAGACTGAGGGTAAACAGATTTCAATTACCACTGTAACGGTATGGTGTAAATTCTAAATTAATTTGCCTCTCTTCTCTATTCACTTAGCCAAATCAGGATTGTGTTAGAAGTTAAAAAAATGTCATTTGATATTAGGCATTTTTTTCAATAGTCAGCAAACGCAGGATCTTATTGACATTATATTGCTATTTTTTGACAAGTATTAGGAATTTCTGAATCTTCAAAGCAATCCAGTGAATTCAAATGGCAAATACACTTGTAAAAATTATCCACAATGGGGGCAAGTGGAACTAAGAACTGAATGAAAAAAAAAAAAGAAAATCTGAATTCCTTCAGCTCAGTTCAGTCGCTCAGTCGTGTCCGACTCTTTGTGACCCCATGCATTGCAGCACGCCAGGCCTCCCTGTCCATCACCAGCTCCCGGAGTTTACTCAAACTCATGTCCATCGAGTGGGTGATGCCATCCAGCCATCTCATCCTCTGTCGGCCCCTTCTCCTCCTGCCCCCAATCCCTCCCAGCATCACGGTCTTTTCCAATGAGTCAATTCTTCAAATGAGGTGGCCAAAGTATTGGAGTTTCAGCTTTAGCATCAGTCCTTCCAATGAACACCCAGGACTGATCTCCTTTAGGATGGACTGGTTGGATCTCCCTGCAGTCCAAGGGACACTCAAGAGTCTTCTCCAACACCACAGTTCAAAAGCATCAATTCTTTGGCACTCAGGTTTCTTTACAGTCCAACTCTCACAACCATACATGACCACTGGAAAAACCATAGCCTTGACCAGACGGACCTCTGTTGGCAAAGTAGTGTCTCTGCTTTTTAATATGCTATCTAGGTTGGTCATAACTTTTCTTCCAAGGAGTAAGTGTCTTTTAATTTCATGGCTGCAGTCACCATCTGCAGTAATTTTGGAGCCCCTAAAAATAAAGTCTGACACTGTCTCCCCATCTATTTCCCATGAGGTGATGGGACCAGATGCCATGATCTTAATTATTCGATGTTAAATCATTAATGACCGTACTATTTTGGCCTTGTCTCTAGGATGACATTTCTTAATGTTTTCTATAATGTAACTTAAATTGAAGAAAATAAAGTGTGAATCGATCTTCAATGAAAAATATCATTAAATCATTAAACCTTGTGCTAAAGTGTTATTTTATAGAGCTTTGAACTTCAAATTAATTAGTTATCTTGGTGCCCTCAGATACAGCACTGGGCTTCAGTTCGGATAGAAACATAATATGCTTATAATTTTGGAAACAAATGAAGTATGAATGCTTTCCACTTGACTGTTCACTTGGTGGGCATTTTTCAGTTACTGAAATTTTTTCTGACTCATCATACTCATGGCATTTTCAGGAGTGATTGGGCTGCATACAAGTATTAGTTCTATTAATTGTTTAAGTGCTTCATTTCTCCAGGTGAAGATTCAAAACATATATGTGCTCAAGATTACTTGGTATAGGATAGAACTGACTTTGCTATTTTCCTAAAGAGTCATTTACTCTGTTTAACAGAGTAAATTTACTCTGTTTAACAGTCAACTGTATCTGAGGGACATGCAGGTTTCCATGAAAGGAAACACAAACAATATCTCTATTACACATGAGAAGTATTTAATTTAGGGCACCTTGTGCTGTTACTTCAATATTATGTTAGGCCTTAGAGAATCTTGTTTTGAACACATACTGTTTAAGATTCTTCAGTGACCCAGATTGCTACTGCTTCTTGGCAGCCATCTCATCACTCAGCTCTTTAAATTTCAGTCTTCTGCACTATTCCAAAATTCAATCTATTTTCCTTCACCCAGGGAGACTGTCACTTTCTGCTTTGGCTCCATTTACCCACAATATTTTGGAAATATTCTCAAGTTAGAAACTGCAGTGATTGTGGTACTTGCCTCATGTGCCTCCTTGTTCTCAAAAATCACATTCCTGTGCTGAAACCTGTCTTTTATATATTTCCCCAATTTTCCATTTCTTTATCGCAGTTGGATAAGTCAGATTCCAAACAGTCCAGAATAATAATTTCCCAGGTGGCCCAGTGGTAAAGAACCCATGTGCCAATGCAGGCAATGCAAGAGACGTGGGTTCAAACCCTGGGTTGGGAAGATCCTCTGGAACCGGAAATAGCAATTCACTCAAGTATTCTTCCCTGAAAAAGTCCATGGACAGAGGAACCTGGCAGGCTAGAGTCCATGGGCTTGCAAAGAATTGGATATGACTGAGCAACTGAGCACACATGCATCAGATTAACTAGGACAAAACATCACAATATTTTCCTTTCAATAATTTTAAATGTGTAAAAATAAATTATTCATTTTGAAGAAATGTATCAATCATTTCAATTTGACATCATCAAACTACTCTAAAACTATTACCTGCTCATTAAAAAAGAGTAGGGCCAAATTTCAGCTCTGTAAAAAAATGTAACCCACATTTATCTCTCCATACTTCTTTTTCAGAATCAAAGAGAAAAGTTCATTATCACTTTTCATGGTATAAAGTAATAATTAATGCATTAAAGACTCCACCTTCAGTTCCTTCCTTGTCTTGTCTCTAGATATTCAATATACTTAGTATATTTCCTTGCATATGTATATATCCTTGAAATACATGAAGTTACCCAAATCTAACATGGAAGTATGCCTAATATCTTTCCTTGGATATGTATATATCCTTAAAAAGCATAAAAATTACTTATAAATATTAAAGAATTGATATTAATCCTTCTTATATTCAACTTTATAATTCCACACTGATAATTACCATATGGATTAATACCATTAATAGAGTTTTCATATGAGAAATTATTTTAACAATTGAAAAATACATAATGGAGTAAAGTTTATATTAGCATTCATAATTTTATTTACAATTGCAATATTAATATCAAAACTTGTGAATTGTTATGTGTATGTCAAGCCAAGCAATCTGCTTTGTCACATATATACCTGATGATAGAGTCAGTATAAAAATCTAATTTCAATTATATAGAGATATATGTGGATTGAAAAAAAAAAAAACTTTGATCATTAAGAATTTTTAAAGGAACTGATATTTTCAAAAGACATCTTGCATATTACCTGGAAATTTGATTGGTAGGTTAGGGGCATAGCTATAATTGTGCTATATAAACAAACTTTTTCTGGTATAAGCTTCATTAAAAAATCCATAAGTGTGTCTTCCAAGATTTCACAATAGGTATTCTTTCTCTTCTAGTGAGAAAAATGATTTTTTTCCTTCCATGTACAACAATAAGTTATGAACCCTGTCATCATTTTAAAACATATCATATTTTCTTAGTTGTTTGACAGTATTTTCTTCAAATACATAACACAATATCAGATAATGGTGATAGAGTAACATTAAAACAGTATCAAATCCCACAAATCAAATATGTCTGCTGGAATATGGTACCACATTTCAACTCCAATGCATGACTATCATTGATAATAATAGAATTATGTGTTTCTAATGGTGTGTAATATCATTGGAAGTCTACTGAAAAACATTGGTATAATCATAAGCTATAAATCATATAAAAGCCAAAAGGCAGAGAAGGAAAGTAGATCAGTACCAAGGACAGAATATAAAATAATTTGTGCACTATATTTTAAAATATAGCCTTAATATTTCCCCTTTTTTTTTTTCTAATCTAGTGTTCTTACTTCTTTTGTAGCCTATAAGAGAGGAGTATACTAGAATCCATCTGCAGTGCAGGAGATCTGGGTTCAGTCCTTGGGTCGGGAACATCACCTTTGGAGAAGAATGGCAACCCAATCCATTATCCTTGCCTGGGAAATCCGATGGACAGAGGAGCCTGGTGGGCTACAGGCCATGGAGTTGCAGAAAGTTGGACATCATCTAGTGATTGAGCACGCATGCACACACTAATTACAGTGCTGCCATTTATCCCTGAAATGTTAATGTTTGCTTAACACAGCATCACAAGTGGTATTAATGTGTGGAAAAAAGTACCGGCAGGTTTGGAATTCATAAAAAGAAGGACAGTTCAGTTCAGTTCAGTTGCTCAGTCGTGTCCAACTCTTTGCGACCCCATGAATCGCAACACACCAGGCCTCCCTGTTCATCACCAACTCCTGGAGTTTACTCAAACCCATGCCCATTGAGTCGGTGATACCATCCAGCCATCACATCCTCTGTTGGCCCCTTCTCCTCCTGCCCCCAAACCCTCCCAGCATCACGGTCTTTTCCAATGAATCAGCTCTTCGCATGAGGTGGCCAAAGTACTGGAGTTTCAGCTTCAGCATCAGTCCTTCCAATGAACACCCAGGAATGATCTCCTTTAGGATGGACTGGTTGGATCTCCTTGCAGTCCAAGGGACTCTCAAGAGTCTTCTCCAACACCACAGTTCAAAAGCATCAATTCTTCGGTGCTCAGTTTTCTTCACAGTCCAACTCTCACATCCATACATGACCACTGGAAAAACCATAGCCTTGACTAGACGGACCTTTGTTGGCAAAGTAATGTCTCTGCTTTTTAATATGCTATCTAGGTTGGTCATCACTTTCCTTCCAAGGAGTGAGCATCTTTTAATTTCATGGCTGCAGTCACCATCTGCAGTAATTTTAGAGCCTACAAAATTGAAGTCTGACACTGCTTCCACTCTTTCCCCATCTATTTCCCATGAAGTGATGGGACCAGATGCCATGATCTTAGTTTTCTGAATGTTAAGCTTTAAGCCAACTTTTTCACTGTCTTCTTTTACTTTCATCAAGAGGCTTTTTAGTTCCTCCTCACTTTGTGCCATAAGGATGGTGTCATCTGCATATCTGACGTTATTGATATTTCTCCCAACAATCTTGATTCCAGCTTGTGCTTCTTCCAGCCCAGCGTTTCTCATGATGTACTCTGCATATAAGTTAAATAAGCAGGGTGATAATATATAGCCTTGACGTACTCCTTTTCCTATTTGGAACCAGTTTGTTGGTCCACGTCCAGTTCTAACTTTTGCTTCCTGACCTGCATATAGGTTCTCCAGAGGTGGGTTAGGTGGTCTGGTATTCCCCTCTCTTTCAGAATTTTCCACAGTTTATTGTGATTCACACAGTTGAAGGCTTTGGCATAGTCAATAAAGCAGAAATAGATGTTTTTCTGGAACTCTCTTGCTTTTTTTGATGATCTAGCTGATGTTGGCAATTTGATCTCTGGTTCCTCTGCCTTTTCTAAAACCAGCTTGAACATCTGGAAGTTCACAGTGCACATATTGGTGAAGCCTGCCTTGGAGAATTTTGAGCATCACTTTACTAGTGTGTGAGATGAGTGCAATTGTGCGGTAGTTTGTGCATTTTTGGGATTGCCTTTCTTTGGGATTGAAATGAAAACTGACTTTTCCAGTCCTGTGGCCACTGCTGAGTTTTCCAAATTTGCTAGCATATTGAGTGCAGCACTTTCACAGCATCATCTTTCAGGATTTGAAATAGCTCAACTGGAATTCCATCACCTCCACTAGCTTTGTTCGTAGTGATGCTTTCTAACTCCCACTTGACTTCACATTCCAGGGTGTCTGGCTCTAGGTGAGTGAACACACCATTGTGATTATCTGGATCGTGAAGATCTTTTTTGTACAGTTCTTCTGTGTATTTTTGCCACCTCTTCTTAATATCTTCTGCTTCTGATAGGTCCATACCATTTCTGTCCTTTATCGAACCCATCTTTGAATTAAATGTTCCCTTGGTATCTCTAATTTTCTTGAAGAGATCTCTAGTCTTTCCCATTCTATTGTTTTCCCCTAAATCTTTGCATTGATTGCTGAGGAAGGCTTTCTTATCTCTCCTTGCTATTCAGACAAGGATAGAGAAATTTTAATTCAGAAAATGAAGAAATACACCCATGTATCTATGAGCACCTTATCTTTGATATAAGAAGGCAAGAATATACAATGGGGAAAAGACAGTCTCATCAATAAGTGGTGCTGGGAAAACTGGAGAGCTATGTGTAAAAGAATGAAATTGGAACACTTAAAGAACTAAATATAAGACCCAAAATTATAAAACTCTTAGAGGAAAACATAGGAACAATACTTTTTGACATTAATAATTAATGTCATTGAATAAATAACAGCAAGATCCTCTATGACTCACCTCCTAGAGAAATGGAAATAAAAACAAAAAATTAAAGATTGGGTACTAATTAAATGTAAAAACTTTTGCATAGCAAGAGAAACTATAAACAAGCTGAAAAGACAACCCTGAGAACGGGAGAACATAATAGCAAATGAAAACTAAAAAGGATTTTATTGTTCAGTCACTCAGTCATGTAGGACCCTTTGCGACCCCCATGGACTGTAGCATGCCAGGATTCCCTGCCCTTCACTATCTCCCTTTCTCAAACTCATGTCCATTGAGTCAATGATGCCATCCAGCATCTCATTCTCTTTTGTCCTCTTCTCCTCCTGCCTTTAATCTTTCCCAGCATCAGGGTCTTTTCCAATGAATTGGTTCTTCACATCAAGTGGCCAAAATATTAGGGCTTTACTTTTGTCATCAGTCCTTCCAGTGAATATTCAGGGTTGATTTCCTTGGGACTCTCAAGAGTCTTCTCCAGCACCACGATCTGAAACTATAAATTTTTCAAGGCTCAGCCTTCTTTATGGTCCAACTCTCACATCCATACATGACTACTGGAAGACCATAGCTTTGACTATATGGACTTTCGTCAGCAAAGTGATGTCTCTGCTTTTTAATATACTGTCTGCATTTGTCATAGACATTCTTCCAAGGAGCAAGCATCTTATAATGTCATAGCTGCAGTCACCATCTGCAGTGATTTTGGTGCCCAAGAAAATAAAGTCTGCCACTATTTCCATTTCTTCCTCATCTATTTACCATTAAGTAATGGGGTCAGACGCAATGATCTTCATTTTTTGAATGTTGAGTTTTAAGCCAGCATTTTCATTCTCCTCTTTCACCTCCAACAAGAGGTTCTTTCTGCCATAAGGGTGGTGGCACCTGCATATCTGAGGTTATTTACATTTCTCCTGACCGTCTTGATTATAGCTTGTGCTTCATCCAACCTGGCATTTCACATGAAGTACTCTGCATATGAGAAGGCAATGGCAACCCACTCCAGTACTCTTGCCTGGCAAATCCCATGGATAGAGGAGCCTTGTAGGCTGCAGTCCATGGGGTCGCTAAGAGTCAGACGACTGAGCAACTTCACTTTCTTTTCACTTTCATGCATTGGAGAAGGAAATGGCAACCCACTCCAGTGTTCTTGCCTGGAGAATCCCAGGGACGGGGGAGCTTGGTGGGCTGCCGTCTATGGGGTCGCACAGAGTCGGACACGACTGAAGCGACTTAGCAGCAGCAGCAGCAACTCTGCATATAAGATAAATAAGCAATATACAGCCTTGATGTACATCTTTCCCAATTTGGAACTAGTTTCTTCCTTGTCCAATTCTAACTCTGTTTCATGACCTGCATACAGGTTTCTCAGGTAAGGAGATCTGGTATTCACATCTATTTAAGAATTTTTCACAGTTTGTTATGATTCGCATAGTCAAAGGCTTTAGGGTAGTCAATTAAGCAGGAGAAGATGTCTTTCTGGAACCCCATTTCTTTTTCTATGATCCGACAGATGTTGGCAATTTTATCTGTGTTTCCTCTGCCTTTTCTAAATCCAATTTGTACATCTGGAATTTTTCAGATCATGTACTGTTGAAGCCTAACTTGAAGGATTTTGAGCATTACCTTGCTACTATGTGAAATGAGTGCAGTTGTGTATAGTTTGAACATTCTTTGTCATTGCCCTTGTTTGGAACTGGAATGATAACGGACCTTTCCCAGTCCTGTGGCAACTGCTGAGTTTTCCAAATTTGCTGGCATATTGAGTGCAGCACTTTCACAGCATCATCTCTTAGGATTTAAAATAGTTCAACTAGAATTCCATCACCTCCACTAGCTTTGTTCACAGTGATACTTCTAAGGCTCACTTGACTTCTCACTCCAGGATGTCTGGCTCTAGGTGAGTGATCAAATCATCATGGTTAACTGGGTCATTAAGATCTTTTTTTAAAAAATATTTTTAATGTATTCTTCCCATCTCTTAACCTCTTTTGCTTCTGTTATGTCCATACCATTTCTGTCCTTTATTGTGCCCATCTTTGGATTAAATGTACCCTTAGTTTTTCTAATTTTCTTGAACAGGTCTCTAGTCTTTCCCCAAATATTGTTTTCCCCTATTTCTTTGCAATGTACACTTAATAAGCCTTTCTTAAATTTCCGTGTTATTCTTTGCAACTCTGCATTCAGATGGATATATCTTTTTTTTTTCCTTTGCTTTTTGCTTCTCTTTTTTTCCTCTGCTATTTATAAGGCCTTCTTAAACAATTATTTTCCATTTTTTGCATTTATTTTTCTTAGAGATGGTTTTGATCACAGTCTCCTGTACAACATTACAAATGTTACAAACCTCAATAGTCCTTCAGGCACTCTGTCTATCAGATCTAAACCCTTGAATCTGTTTTTCACTTCCACTGTGACAAAGGATTAATCTCCAAAATATACAAGCAGCTTATGCAACTCAATTCCAGAAAAAACAAACAAATCAATCAAAAAGAGGGCAGAATATCTAACAGACATTTATCCAAAGAAGACTTGAAGATGGCTAATAAACACATGAAAAAATGCCCAACATCACTCATTATTCAGTTCAGTTCAGTTCAGTTGCTCAGTCGTGTCCGACTCTTTGCGACCCCATGTATCTCACTCACTATTAGAGAAATAGAAATCAAAACTACAATTAGGTATCACCTCATACTGGTCAGAATGGCCAACACCAAAAAATGTATAAATATTAAATGTTGAAGACTTGGAGAAAAGGGAACTCTCTTACCCTTTTGGTGGGAATGTAAATTGATATAGCCATTATGAAAAACAGTATGGAGATTCCTTAAAACAACAACAACAAAACAACTAGGCATAAACTATCATAACCAACAATCCCATTTTTGGGCATATACCCTGAAGTAACCATAATTGAAAAAGACACATGTACCCCTATGCAGCACTATTTACAATAGCTAAGATATGGAAGTAACCTAGATGTCCATTGACACAGCAATGGATAAAGAAGCAATGGTACATATATAAAATGGAGTATTACTCACCCATAAAAAGGAACTCCTTTGAGTTAGTTCTAATCAGGTGGATGAAACTAGAGCCTATTATACCCAGTGAAGTAAGTCAGAAAGAGAAAAACAAATATCATATATTAACACAGATGTATGGAATCTAGAAAGCTAGTACTAATGAACTTATTTGTAGGGCAGCAATGGAGACACAGACTTAGAGAAGAGATCTGCGGATACAGTGGGGGGAGGGGAGCGGGGCGCAAATTGAGAGAGTAGCGTTGAAACATACATATTACCATATGTAAAATAGACGGCCAGTGGAGGTTTACTGCATGGCTCAGGGGGCTCACATTTGGTGCTTTGTGACAACCTAGAGGAGTGGCAGCTCAGACGGTAAAGCATCTGTCTGCAATGCTGGAGACCCGGGTTCGATCCCGGGGTCAGGAAGATCCCCTGGAGAAGGAAATGGCAACCCACTCCAGTATTCTTGCCTGGAAAATCCCATGGACAGAGGAGCCTGGTAGGCTACAGTCCATGGGGTCGCAGAGTCAGACATGACTGAGCCACGTTACTTTAGAGGAGTGGGAAGAGGTGGGAGGTGGGAGGGAGGTCCAAGAGGGAGGGAACATATGTATACCTATGGCTGATTCACATAATGTATGGCAGAAAACAATACAGTATTGTCAAGTAATTATCCTCCAATTAAAAATAAATAAACAAAAAAGAAAATGGAGAAATAGGTAACTGCAAAAGGATTAACTGTAAGTAATCATTAACGAAGTGAATTATAACAAAGTAAACTTGCAACTTAAAATTAAATTTAACAAATAATCCATAATGGAAAAATGGTCACAGGGCAATCAATGCATGTTGAGTTATAAATACTATTATCTAAATATCACCTCATGAATTAGAAGTCAGAATTTTAGAATTTATTTCTAACATCACAGTTTTTCCATTAGAAGGCAAAGTTTTATTTTCATTTTAATATTCCTTTCCATTTCTCTTGTATAATGTTTCCTTTATATTTGTCTTCAAAACATACATACATTCCTATTTCTCTCCCAACCAGTTTAATCTCATAATTGACCCTAATTGGACCCATAAGTTTACTTCCAGACTCATTCTTATTATTCACTATAGGCATAGTCTGTTGGTAAGGTAGGAGGTATCAAAATAGAACTATAAGATTATATAAATTATGAACAACTCTCTTCTATTCTTTTAGAAGCTTCCAAAGAGATGGTATTTCCCCATCCATACTTCCTTCTAACTTCCATTTTCATAGCTACTCGTCATTTTGCCTGAGTTGTATTTAAGGTTTCTCAAGCACTTTGATGTCAAAGAGTGTCCCTGAAACTCAGTCACTTGATAAAGTTTACTTCTTTTTCTCTACCACATCCCTGAAGATTCTTGTGTTACTAAAATTAGCATTTTAACACTGATTCTCTAGTAACACGTGGCTACAATTTGTCAGCTGATACAAGTTACAATTTGTCAGCTGATACAAGTTACAAATTTCTCAAGAGAATGGCATGAATGGTGAAGAGGAAGGGCCAAGGCACATCACGTGTTACCAGAGAATACTTAATGCAGGATTGTGACGTGAGCTCTCATTGGCTTAATGGGTTGTAGCATGGCACTTGGGAGCTTACTGCCTGAGAATATGCAATTAATGTGTTGTACTAGTTCTCACTACTGGGACTTTAAATCTGCTATCAGAAAGTGGGAAAACTGTATAGTAGGAGGATACTATAGTGGCATAGATTTTTAGAACAATACTTGAAGAAAACAGCCCTATGACCAACTGGTACCTGGTATTGTATAGCAGATGATTCAGATATACTTATACCTGCCTAAGAATTAATAGATATCTTCATACTTTTGAGATGAACAAAAGAAAGTCTCTCACAGTGTGCATTACTATATGTATAAAGATAATATACTAGTTGGTAAGAATATGGACTCAGTGGCAGACTGTCTGTGAAAACTGACTCTTTCACACTTTATCTATGATACTTTGAACAAGGTTACTTTATATACTTATCATTTTCTTTTCTGTAATCTGGAGTTCTTGCTGCTACCCACTTCAGAGAATTATTCAAAGTTTGAATGACTGTTAAAGGATTGAAAAAGGACCTTTTCCACACCAAGTACTATACTTGTTTGAAACTACAGGAAAGTAAGTTTTGCCTATTATTTATTTTAAATAACAAAGTGAGGAGGCATTGCTATCACCTGTGACATACCCAAATCCGGCACACGACTGTGACTTGACTGCACTAAAATTCCTGTTCTTAATGGCATATTCAGAAGTTCATTTGCAAACACAATGTATGGATTTTTCACTTCAGTGCTTTTCACTGAAAATTTTTACGTGGAATAGAATAGAAGAGCTCAGAGACACAAATTCCCAATCTGATTGCCCATCTTATTAAAAAGCCTAGCTCCTGTATTATAAACTCACATGGTTGAAAACTAAAGCTACAAAAATTGCAAAGAAGGATATTATGTACCGCCACTTACCTGAAGCTGCTACAATGATGATTCATAAGAGAAATCTTAAGAATTTCAGTAGAATATATATATATATAATCTCAAAAGCTCTTTCCACTTGTGACAAGTCAGTCAGAGTAGACACAGTCCATGCTGTATTAATTTTGATGATCGTAATGATTGGAACACAGGTGTTTGGTAGCCAAACAGGGATTAAACTCCCATTAGAGGTGATAGATGAATGACCCTGGAACATCACATTATCTGTATATTTATAGCAGTGGTAATGAAGGTAATGAATTTCATTCATTCAATATAATACATCTTATATACAAGAATCCCTGAGGTATTTATGTACTATGTTACATCTTATTTTCTTGATTTACTGACTTCTAGAAAAACTACTATGTTTTATTTTGCCTGGTTATAATTTTCAACAGCTTGTAATAAAAACATTTCCAAGTTAATACCATTTATTATTCTCCCTTTTGGCAAAATACATTCAATAATTACTTGTGAAATATTTATTATATGAGGTATATGTATTAACTGATGCTGAAGCTGAAGCTTCAATACTGTTGCCAACTGATGCGAAGAGCTGCTCATTGGAAAAGACCTTGATGCTGGAAAAGATAGATGGCAGGAGGACAAGGGGATGATATAGTATGAGATGATTGGATGGCATCACTGACTCAATGGACATGAGTTTGAGCAAGCTCTGAGAGATGGTGAAGGACAGGAAAGCCTACCATGCTGCAGTCCATGGGGTCGCAATGAGTTGGACATCACTGAGCAACTGAACAACACATTAAATATGTTAATGGTATATATTCCAAATTTTGATAATATATTTTTATCTCATATAAGTCTCCATCAGCTTTGATTCATACCATTGTTTTAAACACCATTAACAATAAAAGGAAGGGCTTCCCAGGTGGCACAGTAGTAAAGAATCCATTTGTCTATGTAGGAGACACAAGAGACGCAGGTTCGATTCCTGGGTTGGGAAGATAGATCCATTGGAGTAGGAAATGGCAACCTGCTTCAGTATTCTTGCTTGGAAAATTCCATGGACAGACCTGGTGGGCTACCGTCCACAGGGTTTCACAGAGACAGACCCAAAAGAGACTGTATGACACACAAACACATGAATACAATACACAAGAATAAGAGGAACAAACACCCTCCCGAAACCAAAACAAGCTACAGAACATAATGTAAGGCACGCAGTCGTGTCCAAGTCTTTGTGACCCCATGGCCTGTAGCCTGCCAGGCTTCTCTGTCAATGGGATTCTCTAGGTATAGGGCACATTCAAATGTCTAAATATCTGGTAGAATAAAATGTGAAAATATTTGATTAGCAAAATTGATAAACTTACAAGTTTCATCCATATTGTCACAAATAATAAAATTTTATGTTTTCTAATGGCTGAAAAATATGCCATTGTATATACATACTGTTTTTTTTTTTTTTATCCATTCATCTGTTTACAGACACATAACTTTCTCTTTCTTGGCTATTGTGAGTAATACTGCAATGAACATGGAATACAGATAATTCTACATGATCCTGTTTTCATTTCCTCTGGATATACTCAGAAGTGGGATTGTTGGATCATATGATATATTAATTTTATGATATTAAATCTGGCATGATTTTAGAAATACTAAAGTTAGTTTGAAGTTATCTTATTCTACTTAAGATAAACAAGTGAATATTTATGTGGTGTGGGGAATAGGGGAAGGAGGTTGGGAAAATAGGCACGATAAATAACATTTTTAGTCCAGACAGCAGAATAAGAGGAATTACTTGGGGAATGCTTAGATTTATAAATTCTAGACCAAAAGTTATGTCTCAAACAAAAAAACAATAACAAAAAAAAAAAAAACCTCAGCCAATATGTGGTCACCATTATATCTTTTGAACTCAAAGTTAACCATTTTAGGAAGGAATACTATGTGATGACAATTAACAAAGGTTTCTTTCTGAGTCCTTTCAATTTTTCATTTTCTCAGAAAGTGATAAAATTTGAAATTATATATATATATATATATACATATATATATATATATATTATTATGTATATCTGGGCCAGAGAAGCCTGGTGGGCCACTGTCCATGGGGTTGCACAGAGTGTGGGACATGATTGGGCACACACACACACATACATACACAAGAATAAAAGGGACAAATACCCTCACCAAACCCAAAACAAGCTATAGAATACAGTGATAGTTGCTCAGCTGTGTACAGAGCTAGTTGCTCAAATTTATATATTTATAAAGCATTTAGAAGAGTGTATTTATGCATATTTATATATTTTAAAAACTTTATATATGTATATTTAAAAGACTTTATTTATGTATTTGTGTGTGTATATATATATATATGTATGTGAAAATCTATCTTTGCAAAACAGTATATAAGAAGAGGGAGAGAAAAATTTTTTTTTTTTTTTTTTTTTTTTTTTAAGGAATTTTTTTTTTTTTTTTTTTTTTATTATTTTTTTTTTCCAGTGGGTTTTGTCGTACATTGATATGAATCAGCCATGGATTTACATGTATTCAGATTGGGAGAGAAAAATTTTTAAATGTAATCTTGGTCCATGCTTTTAATGTAATGCAAGTGTCAGGGGCCCAGAAGTTGGCTGACAAGAGTCTGTAGAGGTGAGTCTGGAGCAAGCTATTTTATGCTGGTTATATTCAGATGGTGGGAAATAGAAGTAGACGACATTTAGCTACTTTCTGCTGCATTTAGTACATCAAAGGAAAAATCCTATTACCCTCAAGAATATAACTAAGCCAGAAATCTTTCCCTTGAAACCAGTCAAGAAGAATCCATAATGGTAGGTCCATAGAGACCTATGAGATGTAAAGACCTATGAGATGTTTGGTACAAGAATATTAGACTGCTGTTATTGGCATGATGTTATTGGCTCTGTTTAAAAGAGGTATAAATCAGTCTGGCTCTTGCTGGATTTTATGCTAAGGGATATAAAGGGTAACAACATTAGTTGAGAGAGGACAAGAAGAGTGAATCAGATATATCTTGATAAAATATTTTTTAAATTGTGTAAAAAAGACAAAAACATCTTGAGTCAACAGCATTATGTCTAGTTCTAAAACCTTAGCTCTTTGGAATCTGTATATATACATAAATTACATCAATTTATGAAAAAGTTAATTAGAACAAGTTTCTTAAATTCCAAGCCCAATACACTACATTGCCCTATAAATTGATTAAGACAACATTGATTTTTTTGTAGCAACACAAAATATATTTTCAGAACCTTGCTAGATGCTGTAGTTAAACAATGAAATATAAGATATAAGTTGTATCTTCTAGAATTTTAGGTTTTCATTGGCAAAAAATAAACTGAAAATATGTAGTATCAAATAAGTTTTTTTAAAAAATTTATAAGTTTAGAATAACATGATATACTTTTTATTGGAAAGAAGGACTGGAATCAACTGAAATTACAGAATTTTTAAGAGTTTTCGTTAAAGGAAAATATACACGAAGAGAAAATAGACAGAGTCTATTGAATAGTGACTGAAACTACAGGAAGAAAAGCGCAGGATGAGAAACATTCCAGGTCATTGCTGTCGTGATTATTGAAAGTAGCAGTTTGTGAGACAATATGAAGACTAAAGACTTCTGACTAAACGTATTAGAAATTTTGGCAAAACACATACAGTGAGATCAGGGGATATTCTGTTTGAATGCCAAGAAAGGTAATTTTAAGTTAGCAAATTAGGAACTAAAAGGTTTTTAAAGTTTATTTCTTCAGTTGTGCACATATATGACTTTACAAGAAACACCTCCATGTTGAAAGATGTGTTTAGGAAAGGTTACTGCTGCTAACCGGGTTTCTCTCACACAGTCAGGGTTACAAGTGTGAAGATTTTACTGCTAACAGTAGTGTTTTAATTTTATTATCAAGACAGTCCCTATTATGTTTCCAACTAGCTAAACCAAGTTGTTGCCTCAGTACTTGATCCTGTGCCCTATTGTTTTAAGAGTATTGACCATGTATTCATTCTGTCAGCCTTCCTTTCCTCAGGTTTTAAGTTTCCCCCCTAGTTCTCACACGGTAAGAAGTCTTCTACGTGTTCTTAGATTTTGATAATACTACAGGTTGGACTTTGAAATCTCTAAGCTTTGATTGTTGAGATTAATCAATATTTCCAGTTAGTTCCCTTTGACCAAATTCTTGTCTATAAGATTTCTTAGAGTTATCTTATAAATATTTTAAGCTTTCCTTTGAAAATTAGAAGTGAATCTTTCTGGTTTCAGCATCTCCCTAACACTGCCCTTTCCCACTAAAATAGTTGGAAAGCCCCAACTTTGCCATTAGATCTGCTCATTTTGCAATAGAAACATGTAAATAGTATACTAACGCATATATATGGAATTTAGAAAGATGGTAACGATAACCCTATATGCAAAATAGAAAACGTTTTTGGAGAAAAGTTTTAAACTTTAAAGTACAAAAAAGAACTTTCTGGAGGAATAAAATACTTTTTTCTAAAAAGCAAAGAACATGGCAAATTCAATTGTAATAACTGTGTTTAAGAACTAGTTAAACATAGGGCCTAGACCAAACTTGTTGCCCAAATGTGTCACTAACAGGACAAATATGTATGTAGTTATGATGTTACTTTGCTAATTAATGTCACCCTGTGATAATACTGCAGGCATAAAGTGAATATACTATATAAATTTATATTAAAGGGTGTAAAGAAGGTTGCAGTTAGAATGCTGCAACTGGGGGAAGATGTATGCACCAATAAGACACTGATGCTGGGTATATACAGTTCTGTATAGCTTGTTTCCTGGTGGCTCAACCATAAAGAAGAACCTGCCTTGCAATGAAGGAGACATGGGTCGGATCCCTGGGTCAGGAAGAACCCCCAGAGAAAGAAACGGCAACTCACTCAAGTATTCTTCCCTGGAGAACTCCAAGGACAGAGGAGCCTGGTGGGCTACAGTCCATGGGATCACAAAGAGTTGGACATGACTTAGCAATTGAACAACAACAGCAAATAGCTTGTCTCATCCAGACAAGACCAAATCCGCAACACGTTCCAATCTTATGATTTGTGAAATGGCTTTATCTCAAAACTATTTTACTGACCTAAGGAAAATTGTGCCTACTTTGATTGAAAAGGAAAATTACTCTAAGATAACATACATAGTAGTCCAGGACAGTTCCAATAGAACTGGGGTATCTTGTCACGCTAGTTATACTGTATCTGAATGGCTAATTCAAAGAAAATTCAGATGATGGTCACTATTGGAATGGCATAATATTCACTAGGGAAAATGAGGGATCACTGACTTATTGCCAGTTGGCATGGAAGTCTAGGTCCCCATTTGGTCCCATTGGTACCCAAAGGGTATCTTGCTACTTCTGGGCAGGAGTGAGACTTATGGCTCATCACTGTTCTTTTGCTGATTCTACTGTGACTAGAAGTTTAGATGCGCCTTGTAATTGTTTTGCTTGTGACCTCTACTGAAACCACAGGGGAAGACCTCAGTAGTTGTGGGGGTATGGTGAAAAAGTCCACCTCTAGACTAGGCCTCCTCTGACACCTCCTAGCAGGGATACACCGGAGGCCTCTTCACTTCCAGGTGCCCATGGAAGTCCAAGCACTTGCTGCAGTCTCTACGGACACCTAGGGGAGGGAGGGATCATTAATGCTTGGCAACGGCTAACGTCCTAGCTCCAATCTTGGCCTTCTCTGGCATTACCCACTGTAGGGATTGAAGTCTTTCATTAAAATCTTTTGGAGTACAATTATGGGCTTCTCAATTAGCCTTGGAGTAAGCTGGGTAGGCACATGAGTTTTTCAGTCTTTTGTTGGAGTAGAGTGATTATTATCTATTATCTAGACTTTTCTGTCTTAAAAGACTCTCCCTTTCCTGTTTCTTCAGCTGGAGAAAGCTGGCTTTTGTTTGGCCTGTTTAGTGTGAACTTATTGGCATTCCCAGATCACTTACTGATATAGCAATTAGTCTGGGATATACAAAGCAGGAAAAGAAACAAAAACAAATAGTTACCACTGCATTTTTCCTTGGATCCCAAAATCCCTAACCAATTCACCTTTTTCTCTCTACCTTTTAGAGTCTTATGTTTTATTGCTATTATTTATATAGTTTTAGCTTGAATGTCTATAGTTTTTAATTGTACTCTGGAGGACAAAAAGGGAAAAGTACATCTATTCCATCTTCCTGGAAGTGAAAATCTTATTTATTTTTTAAAAAAACAAAAAATAATCAGCTTAATCTTTTAGGTAACCACACTGGTCTGACATGATCTCAAGCTCACTTCACAGTGTCTTTTAAAAAATGTGCCAAATAAGTAGATTAATTCACTAATTATTGATTTGATAAAGTTTGATCAGTTTATTAATCCTTAGCTATTCTTTGCATAAAATACTGATTGGCTTTGTAAACAGATCTTTACAAATCACTTTAAAATTAATTTGGTTAGTAATTAAAACTGGTGATGAAGAATATACACATAAAACTACAGCATAAACAAACCAAAACAAACAAACAATTCAGTAGAAAACAAGTATCCTAAATTTGGGGGACTAGCCATTTAAATTGTAGGATACAATTTTTAGTAGTAATGCTACAGATGATTCAACTTAGAAATTAATAAGGCAGTCCCTGAAAAACTTTGCTAAATTACTGAAGAAGTTCAAATCTGACAGAGAGAGTGATGCCAAAGCTTTACTGAGGAGAGTCAATAGTCATGTCATGAAAAATAATGGGAAAAAAGAGAGGTTTAAATTAAATATAATTGAGAATTATATGTGATTTTCTACACATATATATATATATTATTTTATTTATATAGTCAACATTTTATATTTTCAGATTGGCCAATACATTTTTGGAGTGATCTTTCATTGGGAAAATAGTGTTCATTTTATGTTTGTTATATATGTATAAGCAACATGAAATGCTGAATTTTGCTTCAAATAGTTTCCTAAACCTACAGTATATTTACTTTGTCCATAGAATTTATTAATTTTAAAAGTTGTTAGTTTTTAAAAGCAGCAATACAATGGAATTACTAAATTATTTTGTTTAGGTTTTCTTTTCTGAAACTAAATCTACCTGTTTGAAAATTATTTCTATTTAAATGTGCAGATGAAAAGTTTCACATATTTTTAAAATAATACAATTTTCTCCAGAGTCATCCATTCAGTTCTACAGATTTAGTAACAGACTTTGTCTCTGATAACTCTTTTTCCTATGTGCCTATCATGTTTATTTATGAAAATGTGCAATTGATATCTTATAGGATTTTTTCTATGCATGTGTGGATATTTATTTCTCATGGCCTTTAGAAACGTTCACACTGTTCATAATGTTGGTACTTTATTTTAGATTTCTATTCTAAACAATAGAATTGATTGATAGATAAAAGTAAGAACTATTATTTTGTTATGCACAAGACTTTACATGTATTATCTCATTTAGTTCTCACAATAATTCTAGGAAATTAAAACTATTTTTATGTCCTTTTTCAGATGAGACACTTGAGGCTAAAATGAAAAAAAAATATATATATATATATGATGCAATGTATCCAATGACACACAGCTGTATGTTTCTAGGCTAAAGGCAAATAAACCCCATTTATTCAATTTTGAATGAAGTTTAGGACAGTATGTAATAGAAAGAAATAATTAAAGGATTGCCTTTTGCAACACTGATCACTGATGTGTAAAATTAATTTTTGTGTCAAAATGTCAATGATGTGTGTTCAAGTTGGGGTATATGAAGACAGAGAGGAAATATAGGCAAGGAAGACAGTGATCCTTACTCATGCTATATGAACTGATTTTTAAGGCCATAGTCACATTTCCTGGAGGCAATGATTTTAATGAAGAGATCTATATATGACAGGACTGATTACAATAAATAAATGCTTATTAGACATAAATTGCTCTATATTCAAATGAGTAATCAGTTCCTGCCAGAATTGAGTTAGGTTTTATTATTATTAGTCTTATTTTAGAAATGAAGGAATTAAGGTAAAAGGCTGCTCTGTAAGCTGGCCAGGTTTATACTAACAGGAGTTTAATTTTTGAACTGTGACTCTGGCTCCATGTTCTGTATTTTTCAGCCACTGTACTGCTCTATGCATGGTTATTTGCTCTAAAAAGCAAAAAAAAAAAAGTTCTGTTTGCCCTGATTGCCCCTGTTGTTTAGCTATGAGGATGATAAATAGGACACTTAGAAGTGGTGTTTTTCCCCATTGGGTCCTAAAAGTCTGAGTGACTTTATAACAATGATAGTGTAACCTTTAGGAACTGAAATCTTTAAAAGGATATTATGAAAATATCAAAATTGAAGTGTAATTCCTTGAGAATTAGAGATCAGAACCACATACTCTGCCCTTCTGGGAATCTTTTGATAGGGCTTTACTCAAACTCAGGGTAAACATTTATAGCAGCTCTGAGTTCTCTGGGACTGTCCCTTGCTTTCCAATTTGATGGAAGTTTAAATGAATTTTTAACACTTAGATTTTTTAAAAAGACATGGACAAAATATGTAAATATATTTCTCTATGCATATCATAAATTCATTTCACATCACTTCTCTGGGCTCATAGCAGGCAGAGTGCCATTTTGAATTTGGCTCTGATATGAATGTAGACTCTGATCTTCTGTATAAAAATTAGTGATTGATGGGCACTTTATATTAATTAATGTATTTGCCTCCAATAAATGTGTTTCCAACAACTCTCTGGTGCTAGATGTTAAAAGAAATTGGAATTTTCAAACTATTATACTGATGGTTGCCTTCTGATAACCTCTATTTTCTAATTGGAGACTGAGTTGTGATTAATGAAGATGGTGGTTTAATGCTTCATCTTTCCTTTAATAGCTGGAACTAATGGCAATTTCATGTCCCTGCTGCTTTGACCGGTAGAATGTACCAGAAATAGAAAAACTTCAAAACGTCAGATTTATAAGACAAATTTTGAGGGGATCTAAAACTAATTTTCAAAAGCATAATTTATAAACTTTCTTTCCTTTATTTTAGTCTAGCATTTAATTGGCAAAAGAGGAAAAATCACTTCATGTATACATATAGTTTTGTTTCTCTTGTTCACTAATTATATAGACTATTTTGAATCTACTGAAAAAAGTGCTTTAGTTTATGCATGTTACATTGTTCTTCCCACAATGAAAACTTTGTCCTATTATTTAAATATTGCTATAAATATTTAAGACAGTTTCCTGTTAGTACTACTTTTCTTTCTCAACATTTCTTAATCCTATAATTACCAAGTTTTAACTAATTGCATTAACATAGCTTTTCTGACTATAGCTTGTTGCCACCATAGGATATCATGCTTTTGAAGAATCAATCCTTAGTGCCATGCCATGTTCTAAGGTACTCTTTCAATAAAGCATTAATAATCATGTCTATTTTTCTTGAAATGACAATGAATGCTTCAGAATCTGTCTCTAGTGGAGGACAGACAATTTGAATGGATAAGATATGGCAGGGGAGTCATAGGTGACCTGTCTTAAAATGTTCTCTATATATCTGGCACATCATAATTCACTAGGGTTTATTTGAAAGGCTTGGGTGTACTAAAGGTAATTTATATGAATACCTCTTCATTGTACTTTGTCTATTCCAGTGCATACTAATTATTTTATCCCTTGCCTTCACAATATCCAATGCATATTTTGTGCCTGAGAGAGAGCTCACTGTGACTTTAGAAGAAGCCTTTATCATTTGAATTTTGGGGACGTTTTGCGATGATAAAAATTAGTCTAAATTGAGATTAAACACTAATGATTAACATTTTTGTCATTAATTTTCCTTTTATAAAACAATTTTATTTTAATAGAAACCTCCAGTACATTTTCAGAAAGCAATGCCTGATATACAAATTCTTGTCACTGTATTAAGGCCAAATTAGTAACAATAAATGACAACTTCTACTTATCTGTGGCTGTTGTTCAGTCGTTAAGTCATGTCCGACTCTTTGCGACCCCATGGACAGTAGCCTGCCAGTCCACGGGATCTTGTCCACAGGATTTCCCAAGCAAGAATATTGGAATGGGTTGCCATTTCCTTCTCCAGGGTATCTTCCCAACCCAGGGATTGAACTTGTGTCTCCTGCATTGTAGGTGGATTCTTTACCACTGACCCACCTAGAAAGCCCACTCATCTATTACTCTGTGGTAAAATTTTATTTTTATCATAAAATTATGCTCATTATTTCCCTATAACTGAATGTTAATTCTAGAAAAAAGAAAGACCCTGATATAAATTTACAATATATTAGAGATAGCATTCAATAAAGATCTGATCATGCTTTTACATAAAACATAGAAACAAGATTTTGCTGTTAAGGTCAAAAGATACATTCCATCTCTATTTCAATGTTTTCATTATTAATCTCATATGCCTTTTTTTTTTTCAGAAATCACGGTTTCTGTTTATCATTTCAGCTTGAGCTTACATCCTAAAAGTGTTTTGTTTAAACTTCAAGTTTGCATAGCATGGCCCATAAACTTGATAACATTAAGCATTATTATATCAATGATGTCTATGTTGATAACCATTATATTATGCATTTCCTTGTGGAATGTATATTAAATAATGAAGTTATTTGAGAAGTTTTCAACATTGACTAATTTTTAAAATGTGCCATACTGACTGCTCTTCACAACTGTTTCTTTAAAGTTGCATAGAACACATGGAAATGGTTGGGTGTGTCTTTTATGATGGAGAAGGACTGGATAGGGGAACCTTCTATAAATATCAGTCCAAGGAAGGTAAAAAGAATGTGAAACTCTCTGAGCAATCAAACCATTGATCATCTATAGGAGTCTAGCTCCACTGTTTACTTTCAAAGCTTTGAACAGGTCAGGGAGGACAGCAATTAAGGACAGTCTGCAATATTTAAGACATACAATCTGCTGACAAGTATACTTTCAAAGTTAGGACTGTGGCTCTGAATTCAATAGGCACATTTGTGAGGTAACAGCATTAGATTCAAAATGCTTTGTTTTGACATTTAATGTTATTTTCATTTAAGAAATATTTATTGAACATCTACCATTTATAAAATACTAAAGGGAAAGATTAAATAAAAAACAACTTCAGCCTATTGATTTCCTTTACAGTAGGAGTATAAACATAAACTTATAAATAAGTGCATTTTAAGGTAGAACAGGATAACAACAAGAAAAGAGTAAGTATTAATAAATGCCTTTGGAATAAAAGGAAAGGAAAAAACTAATTCAGAAAATATGCTTTTAGGTCAAGTCTTCAGGTCAAACATTAATAGGTTGAAATTATAGGTATTTTAAATCTGGTACCATTTTGGACTGAGCAGAGGGAGACCAATGTAAGAAAAGTAAAGGGGAAATGTGGTAACAGCACATTTTTAAAAATTTTTTTTTAATGCTCAGGATACCATATCAGAAGTAAGTAAGGTAGACCTAGGACTCACAGTTCCATTCAGTACAGTAGCTAATCATAGTTGTATCTACATACAGTGGGCAGAAAAACAGCTCCCTAAAGATGTCCTAATCCTTGGAACTTGTGAATGTTACATTACATGGCAAAAAGGCATTAAGATTGCACGCAAAATCATGGTTACTAATTATAAGCATTTTCAATGGGGAAGTTATCCTGGATTATTTAGCTGGATCTAAGTTAATCACTGGTGTCATCAAAATATGCAAGGGTCAGGGGGACCAGCAAAAAGATGAGCTTTAAAAATATGAGCAGAGTCATAAGCCAAAGAATGCAGGTGGTCTCTAGAAGCTGGAGAAGATAAGGAAACAAATTTTCACCCAATGTCTCTAGAAAATAATGAAACCCAGCTGATATTTTACTCAGCCCAATGATACCCATAACATGCTTACAGAACTATAAGATGACAAACTTGGGTTCTTTCAAGCCAGTGCATCTGTGGTAATTAGTTACAGAAGCAATATAAAACTGATATGCTCCCATGGTAATTTCATAGATGAACATGAGTGTTTTCCAGGTTGAGTTGTTCCAGCATTATTAATTGTGATGTCCTCATTTTAACAACAGTGTTTTGGACCCTCAATATATTAATTTTATTTTTAAAATTTGTTGTTGAAACACAGTATAATTATAAAAAATCTAAATCTGTATGTATTTTCATTATTCACCCTATTGTATATAAAGTTTTAAAATGGGAGAACAATCACTGGCAGATAGAAATCCTTGGAAGAAAAGTAATGACGAACCTAGACAGCTTATTAAAAGCATAGACGTTACTTTACCAATAAAGGTCCATCTAGTCATAGCTATGGTTTTTCCAGTAGTCATATATGGATGTGAGAATTGGACTATAAAGAAAGCTGAGTGCTGAAAAATTAATGCTTTTGAACTGTGGGGTTGGAGAAGACTCTTGAGAGTCCCTTGGACTGCAAGGAGATCCAACCACTCCATCCTAAAGGAAATCAGTCCTGAATATTCATTGGAAGGACTGATGTTGAAGCTGAAATTCCAATACTTTGGCCACCTGATGTGAAGAACTGACTCATCTGAAAAGACCCTGATGCTGGGAAAGAGTGAAGGCAGGAGGAGAATGGGACAACAGAGGATGAGACAGGTGGATGGCATCACTGACTCAATGGACATGAGTTTGAGGAAACTCTGGGAGTTGGTGATGGACAGGGAGGCGTGGCGTGCTGCAGTCCCTGGGGTCTCAAAGAGTCAGACACGACTGAGAGACTGAACTGAACAAAACTAAGCAATGCTTGATGGGCAGGTTGACTTACAATTTGACTCTTGTTATAACCTCATGAGACCACAGTGATGAGGGCCCATAAAATGTAAAAGATGGCCTACTGATGTGGAATTTAGGATTTCAGAAGATTGGAGATATCAGGAAAATAATCACTGTCATTATTCTTTGAATGTATCTTTCATAATAGGCTCTAAAAATGCTGTAGCAGGGGATTCAAGGCAGCGGGATTGATCATGAGAGTATAACAATTGTCAAAGAATTAGTGGTAGATTTAGTAAGGACTGTCTTTCTCATGCACTTACTGATTCAACTTGATGACTAATAGAAATCATAACAGAGTAATCATGGTTGAGACACAGAAAATGGAGTGGGTGCCCATTGAGGATCTGGTGAGAGACACAACCTTGCTTCACCGAGAACCTGAATTTTCTGAACTGTACCCAACACAAGGATACTACCAAACATTTTTAGAACAACATTTGCAAATTTGTGGGCTCAAGGTTCCCTCTTGAAACCATATAACCATTTTGAATCCCAGGTAATCTTGGTTTAACCAGCACCCTTTACTTCTTGCCAGCTCCATTCAAAATTCTTGAAAAACAATTTAGGTAACTAACTGTGCCCTTGCAGTTTTTTCCTCTATAAACTTCCTCTGTTTTGTAGTCCAGTGGAAAACAATTCAAGTGCTTCTTGAACCTGTGTCTCCTGAGCTACAGTCCTAAAAAATAAAAATTCTTCATATAAGTATTTGTTTATCTTGATCAGGTCTTTGTTTCTGAAAATTTTGGTTAATGAAATATTTATTGAGCAATATTATTTGCCAGTCACTAAATATGGTCCTGAATGTTTTTATGTTGATTTATAGTCTAATACATTTAGTTTCATCCAAATTTCTACTTCCCTGGTGGGATTCCCTCATGGCTCAGATGGTAAAGAGTCTGCCTGCAAAGTGGGAGACCTGGGTTTGATCCCTGGGTTAGGAAGATCCCCTGGAGGAGGACATGGCAACCCACTCCAGTATTCTTGCCTGGAGAATCCCCAGGGACAAAAGAGGCCTGGTGGGCTGCAGCCCATGGGGTCGTGAAGAGTCGGACACGACTGAGTGACTAAACACAGTACAACACAAATTTCCACAATACTCTATTTGTTTTTAATCCACAGCTCCAACTCTACTCCTTAATCTTCACACACACACACACACACATACACACAAGTACTGTGAATAGAGTGCCATATAATTGGGCATTCTAGGGTATTAGATTTTGGATTTCATTGAGAGTAGATGCTAATAATGAAATTTTGGGGGGAGTGCTCTTGGGATCAGCACTGAGGACAAGCAGGAAAGAAAGA
Source organism: Cervus canadensis (assembly GCF_019320065.1). NCBI lineage: Eukaryota > Metazoa > Chordata > Mammalia > Artiodactyla > Cervidae > Cervus > Cervus canadensis. The sequence goes on along the minus strand of NC_057389.1, from coordinate 24,752,748 downwards.
AGGATTGGTCAAAGAGAAGTTGAATTGTGATACACTCCCAAAGAAGGCTTTCACATATTCAGTGAGGAGTGAAATAGGCTTCAGAGTTATTTCACAATGTGGTAAGGAGGTCTGGCTTTTAAACTCCACATTTATCAATTTTTAGACATAGGCTGCCTATGGAAGGAAGCATGACCTTGGGCAAGACCAACATTTTTAGCAAAGGTAATCTCTGAAGAGGACAGGAAGCTAAGGGTCATTTCCTGGCACTTATACCAGTAGCTGGGGAAATAATTTCCTCATTCATTCTTAGTAGGACATCACAGTATTCATTCCTATAGGGTAAAGCTGAATTAGAGTGTCACCAAAACATGACGTTATTTAAACAGCTAACATTTCTAGCCCTGTAAAATAAGAAGCCCAAATTTCACAGTATCTGAATACCACTTTATGCTCTCACATTCTCTAGTTATTTTTCTCAATTTTTGATTTTTATTGTATAAAATATTAGGAAGACTATAAACTCTACACACTCCACACCTACCCACCAAACTTCATATTTTTAAATTCCACTTTGGTACATTTGTTGATAAAATTAAACTAACTTTATTTTGCTTTGTTCTGAATACTAAAATCACATTTCTATAGCTAAAGTGTAATCTGATAATCAATGATTACTTAATGAAACCAATTGTTTAATACAAATCCCCTATAAATAGCTTTGAATATAGAATGCAGTACATTTTAAAACTATTTAGATTGAAAGTTTCCCCTATCTGAAAAATAATTAAAGTAACTTATTATATGAATGTAATTGAGTCCATACCTCCTTGTGTACTTTAAAGAAAATATACTGTTTTGCAAGTTGGTGTATGAATGATTGTCAAAAACCTCAGGGAAAATTGGAATATCTCTTGTAGTTTCTCTTCCTTGCTTCTTTACTCATATTTGACTGAAAGTAAATTTGCAGGCTTTTAATTATCCTGCAGCTTGAATTCAACCAGCGATAAGTAGTTATTTAATTTGCTGTCAGCTTTAACTAACCTTACCTGTGACAGAGCAATACAACATTATCTTTAGCAGCATTTGTAAATCAAAATAGCTTCTTATGGGGAAAACGGTACTTTTCGATTGTGCTAGAGATAACCTGGGTCTTCTCAGGTGGCTCAGTGGTAAAGAATCTATCTGTAACACAGGAGACATTGGTTTGATCCCTGGGTTGGGAAGATCCCCTGGAGAAGGAAATGGCAAACCACTCCAGTATTCTGGCCTGGAATCCCATGGACAGAGGAGCCTGGTGGGTTATAGTCCATGGGATCTCAAAAGAGTCAGACACAATTCAGCAAATAAACAGCAGAGATGACCTACACTTAACTGAAAACATGAGATTTCAATATTTGATACAAATAAGGCTAAAAAAAATATTTCTATACTGAAGACTGCTAATTGGCCAGAAGGTTTTTAGACCAATGATGTTAATATTCACTAACACAGTAATTCATTCAGTAAATATTTATTGAATTCTTCCCTTCCTGGGAGGCTCCTGAAATAATATATAAAAATGATGGTGGCTTGACTTGACTAGTATTAAAAGGTAAACATGTCAAAATTTATGGATGAGATTTTGAGTTTGAGAGAAATAGAAACATTCCATGAAATTAAAAGATGCTTACTCCTTGGAAGAAAAGTTATGACCAACCTGGACAACATATTAAAAAGCAGAGACATTACTTTGCCAACAAAGGTCCATCTAGTCAATGCTATGGTTTTTCCAGTAGTCATATATGGATGTGAGAGTGAGACTATAAAAAAGCTGAGCACCAAAGAATTGATGCTTTTGAAGTGTGGTGTTGGAGAAGACTCTTGAGAGTCCCTTGGACAGGTAGGAGATCCAACCAGTCCATCCTAAAGGAGATCAGTCCTGAATATTCATTGGAAGGACTGATGCTGAAGCTGAAACTCCAATACTTTGGCCACCTGATGTGAAGAACTTACTCATTTGAAAAGACCCTGATGCTGGGAAAGACTGAAGGCGGGAGGAGAAGGGGACAACAGAGGATGAGATGATTGGATGGCATCATCAACTCAATGGACATGAGTTTGAGTAAACCCTGGGATTTAGTGATGGACAGGGAGGCTTGTCATCCTGCAGTCCATGGGGCAAATATTTAGACATGACTGAGTGACCGAACTGAACTGAACTGAAGAATGATACCAAGATTTTTGGCCTATGCAACTAAAAAAAGATGTCATTATCAAAGGTGGGAAAGGTTGTGAAATGGGTAGGTGTGACAACATATCAGATATTCAATGTTAGATAAATTGGTTTAAAGTTGCGTGTTTGTCATGAGCTCTACCATGTAATATGGAAAATTTTGTTATCACTCAAAGGAAAGGAAAATTCATGTGCAAATTAATTCTTTTAAGATACAGTTAGTAGTAGTCATTCAAATATATTACATTTTCATCTTTAAGAACTGAGTGAGAAGAGAAAATATAACTTTAACATGGGTAGATTTATTTACACTGCTGAGCTTATAAAAATTGAAAAATGCTTTCAAAATATGAAATTCTAATATTAAACCATACCACTATCTTAACTATACCATAATTTCTTCTTTTCTGGATTTATTCAACCAGTTTTATATTATTTCTGTTTATGTAAAAATGTATAAGCTGTTCAGTATGAAGATTTTAAAAGGTGATATTATCATTGGCTTTCTGGGGAAACTACTTACTTTTCTGAAGTTGTCATAGCTTCACATTAGAATTCATAGTTTCACATCAAATATTCTGAATACTTTCAGAATAATGTAATGTAGCTTACATTATTTTCAATGTGATTGTTTCATGTTTTTGTTTACTGATAACATGGGCATTTCCAAAAAAACCTATTTACTCCTCTGATATCTCAATATTTGTATCAAATTCTTCAACTCCAATGTTCTCTTTCCTTGTTTATTTTTATTTCCTCTTATATCTCACTATTTTTGGTTTTGTAAGCTATTATATTTTCATTGCACTCCTCATTACTTAAATTTTTATCATGTACATTTTTATACTTTCCCTTTAAGGAATATACATCAAGAAAAGATATGAAGGCATTTTTGAATTGGCAAAAGCTGACAAGATGAAAATATTATAGCATACATATTTATATAACAAAATATAAAAATTCATTGTAAAGCATTGAGGGGATTCATTATAATTTTCATACTTTTATGATTTTAACTGTATTAGAGTTAGCCATTTTTCTAGCCTAAAATTCTTTGAAATACATAAAATGTGTATTTCAGTTAGAAATTGAAGTGCTCTAAGGGCAGTGAGGAACTGACATGGTATTTGAGTATGTGGATTTGTTGTGACAGGTTTCTTGATTACCTATGAGTAGCATTACATCTGTATATTTTATGTGCACGCTACATTTAAGAGAAAAGCATTCCTGTGCTGCACATGTGTATATGAAGAGGCCAGTTGGGTGTAAAGACTCTATATAAAGTGACAAATGACAGAACTAGAGTTTTTCTTTATTCTGATCTAAGAAACACGTATATGCCATGTCAGTATGATAGTGTGAATTTCACAAATAAATCCAATACCTAGGCTTCTGTGCAAGTCCCTCTGTATGTTATTTATGTTTTTCTAAATGTTGTCTGATCACTTGGAGAGCAATGTGATCAAGCAGTTGTTCATTAATAACTACCAAGCTTATAGGTATGGGTACAATTTTTTTTCTCATTCCAGGTATGATAGATACTAATGCATGAAGATATTAGCTGTCAGAATACTTTCCATGTCAAATATTACATATTAAAATTGAAGTGAGATAGTGAAGTTTTCTTTCCTTATATAAATGGATTCCTGTTTTAACAGATAAGAAAAACTCGCCACATCAAGTTGATGATTAATATCCACAGCCTACAGTGTCAAAAATTAAACAGGCAAAATAAGAAAAACAATTTTTCTTAATGCTGAGATACAGCAGCCTTAAACGAGGGAAAATAGATCATCCGCCCACTCAACTTTCAGAAATGGATTTATAAGCTGTATTATTTTGTGTAATTTAAAAGCATACTGAGGAGTTTCAGAGCATAAAATCATCAGAAAAGCAAACTTTGAATCCTACCTTATTCTTATCTCCTCTATTACCAATGAGTCAAAATTTAACTTTTTATAAGCTGGTGTCATGCTATATCTAACTGCAAATCTGGTTGTTGTCCATCCTGATAAATTCCTTCTGGAACTCTGTACTAAGGAGAAACCTCTTAAATATTGCAAAGATGATCCTCATGATGACCCAGGCTCTGTAATTTAACTACCCAGAACCCTGAGTCAAAAATGCTTCTCCACATACATAGTACTGTTTCACATCTCTACTTTGTCTATCTTCAGAATTCATGGAAATCACTGTCCAGGATGGGTTATTTGTGTTCTTCCTACAGACTCCTATAATTGGCTCAGAGCTGTAAAGGTCACAGTTCACACAGTCACTTAATCTTTATCATAGCCCTATGCATTAGATAATATTATTCCATTCATAGATAACTGGGGCACAGAAGAGTTTGGCAAAAGTATTATAAGTGGTAAAACTGGGTTGAATTCAGAGAGACTGGGGTGACAATCTCTGCACTTGACCACTGCACTACAGAGGATCTTACACATACACTGCTATCATTCCATTAACCCTGTGAGTGTAAGTGTGAAAAAAGGTATGGTGTCCAATTTTGGAACACATGGACTATAGCCTGCCAGGCTCCTCTGTCCATGGAATTCTTCAGGCCAGAATACTTGAATGGGTTGCCATTCCATTCTCCAGGGGATCTTCCCAACCCAGGGATCGAACTCAGGTCTCCCGCACTGCAGACGGATTCTTTACCATCTGAGCCTCTGATTCAAACTCCTAGTTCCAAGAATCCATTTAATATATTGTCCTCGGATAGAGGACATATCAGATGTTAAACTGATAAGAACAATTGCTACATTTGATCTTAGCCAAAAGGCCGAGAGAATTATTCATTCTTTCTCTTCTGATAGTTTCTTGAAGACAAAGACCCATCTTACTCAATTTTGTGTAAAGAAATACCTATCATAGTAGTTATTTCCCAACAATGCAATATGCAAATATATTGAATTAAATTTAAAACAGATGTTGAATACCATCTTTTGTCCAGTTCCTGACACATTACTTAATTTTTGAAGGGTTAAAGGAAAGGAACAAAGGTAAGAAGTAAGGAAGAGGGAAGAAGAAGAGATAGGTTACTTTTAGAGTATTGCAGAAGAATCATTAAACGCACAATTTCTCCCAACAAAGAAACACTCCACAAAGGGAGTAGAGAAAGAATACATTTCTATTATTTAATTACCAATGCCCATCACAGGCAATCTGCTGAAATTATAAAGACAGAAATCTAATCCATTTATATAGACAACAACTGCAATCCATGACAGACATATTTTTAAGGTAAACAGCAAATGGTTTTCCAGTAAGTCTTGACAGAACCATTCATGACAAGTAGTACTTTATCTTTACCTGGTAATTTGGTTATGCTAGCTAATTGGTGTTATCTAGAGAAGAAAAAAAATATTCTCCTATCTATGACAGGAGTAGTTTAGCAACTTGGAGCAAGATTCTGCCCACCAAAATTGGGTTCCTATCCTCTCACAGAAACTAGGAGATAGGTGTGTTATCTCCCTTGATGTTACATTTGATAGGGATAGCTTCCAGGTTTCTGAGAAAGGCATTCTTTGGGTCAGAAATTTGAGTAAATGTCAATCTAGTCTTCAAAGTTATTTACATTTCAAAGAGAGGAGAAAGTACTTACAACAACTCTAAAATAAGTCCTCAAAAATGAGAGGAGGAAAATCTCTTATTTTCAACAGGGAGAATTAAGTTTCTCATTTTTAATATGTATGTGTCCTTACAGGAAAAGTGACTAAAAAGAAAGTCAGAGAAAGTTTAATGGGAAAGACCAGATCTGCCACTTCCTAGCCTTTTTCTTGGAGGGTGTATTTAATCTCTGTGGGGCTCTGCTTTTCATCTTGAGAGTGAGTGAGCTGCATTGGATATTATTTAAGGTCATGTTTGGATTTATTGCTCTATTTCAAAATAATGAAAGGACTGAGGATTCAGTGAGGATGACAGGTGGTGTTATTTTTCACATCCACACTTGTTTGAACTTTAATTACTCTGATCTCGCTAACACACAGTCAGTGACCTACCTTGAACACTTATAAACCTTTAAATCACAAGGAAATTAGAATTACTATGTCCCTATCATACACTTAACAGACATGTTTAAAAAGTATTGCTAACCTAAGAAAGGACAACTCTCTTTCACATTACTGAATACTTTAACAATGAGTAATGGACAAAAAAGAAAGATTTTTCTTGTTAATATTTTTTCTTTACATTATTTCTAGAGACTAATACTAGAATTGTGGCTTTGCATTGTCACTCTCTGAGTTATAGGGACTTACAAATACTATTCCTTTAGTCTGTGGACATGCATAAGGAGTTTTTTTTTTTTTAAACTCTTCTGTTCCTTAAAAACAACAACAAAATTCTACAGGAACAGGGATGCTAAAATCAATAAATATATATGTATATATTTTTTATATAAAAATAAATATATATATATATATAGTTTTAAATCTGAGAATTGTTTTCTTACATGGCTAACTTTAAAGAAAATCCTGGTAGTCAATCTAAGTTAAAACCTTTAACATTTCTGCTAAATAAATATTTACAGAAAAAAAAGAAGAAAAACACTTGCTTACAAGATGATTATCTCTGCAGAAAAAAAATTGATTAATTGTTTGTGCTCCCACCCCCCAGTGTTCAAGAAGCTTTATTTCTGAGTTTAATTTTCAAATAGGTAGAAAAAGGCCTAAAGAAGTAATCTACACAAAATTGGGTGAATAGTAAATCTATACAACCACTTGCAATGAAGTATATTATCGTGCATTGTTTGTATGAGTGTTTTGGAGTTACAGACATCATAAGGTGACTTCAGGGAAAGGATGTAACTACATCTATTTGGAATGTATTGAGCACCTCAGAAAAATATTTTAAACATTTGGTCCCACTCTCTTCCTTAAGGAGTAATAAGAAATGATAGTAATGACTGGAAAAAAAATCTTTCCTGCAAAGCTATTTTGAACCCTTTCCCAAAAGAATGCCCATAGTTTTTTCATTCTGTTTTTGATGGATGGATCATGACAAAAAATTAACTTTGTTTTCCATTTAAAAATCAACTTTGTTTTCCATTTAAAAATCAAGCTTTTCTGCTTTTGCATGAACTATACTGAATAAAGTTGTATCATGCTGTATTTGTCTACATGTTACATTCTTATTACATGTATTTCCATTTTTATCTGCCTTTCTTAATTCTATGACCTCAATGTTTGCCTCCATTCCCTCATTTTACTTAAATCATATGGGCTTCCGGAAGACTATAGAATAAGCTTCTATTTTAGGGACATGATGCCACCAGATAATTCTACATAGATAATACCTCCAAATACTCCATATCATTGTCAACTATCATGATCTCAATGAGGCTTAGTGGCCTATTTATTATACTTGCAAACCCCTCTTCCATTATAAGGTAAGAATCATTATTTCATTTTTTGTGGTAAAGTATATTTATATGTAAAACATATAATTTTTCATTTTTAAGTGTAGAATTCAGTGATGTTAATTACATTCACAATATTGTACAATATATCACCTCTCTTTTAAAAATGTTTTCATCAGCCCAAGCAGAAACCTTTTGACTATTAAGCAATAAATCCCCATTCTCCTCTTTCCCAGCTCTTGGTAACTAATCTACCTTCTAGGTCTATGGATTTTCCTATTCTATGTATTTATATAAATGGAATCATATAACATTTCTCCTTTAGTGTCTAGAATGTTTCACTTAGCATGTTTTCAAGATTCATCCATGTTGTAACATGTATCAGAGCATCTCTTTATAGCTGAAGAATACAATCCCATTGTAAGGGATTTTTGCTTATCCATTAATCTGGTGGAAACTTGGATTGCTTTCATTTTTTGGGTTTTGTGAATAATGCTGTAATGAACATTAGTATATGAATATTTGAGTACTTACATCCAATTATTTTGGGTATATATCCAAGAATGGAATTGTTGGGTCATATAGTAATTCTATGTTTAGAGGAACTGCCACACTGTTTCCCAGAGTGACTGTACCATTTTACGTTCCCATCAGTAATTTATAAGGGCTTCAAAATTTGCATATCCTTTCAGACCATTTTATTGTTTTTGATTTAAATTGTCATAATTCTAGTTATTGTGAAGTGGCACCTAATAGTGGTTTTGATTTTAATTTCCTTAATGAATAAAGGGAGAAGGCAATGGCAACCCTCTCCAGTACTCTTGCCTGGAAAAGCCCATGGATGGAGGGGCCTGGTAGGCTGCAGTCCATGGGGTTGCAAAGAGTCCGACACGACTGAGCAACTTCACTTTCCCTTTTCACTTTCATGCATTGGAGAAGGAAATGGCAACCCACTCCAGTGTGCTTGCCTGGAGAATCCCAGGGACGGAGGAGCCTGGTGGGCTGCCGTCTATGGGGTCACACAGAGTCGGACATGACTGAAGCGACTTAGCAGCAGCAGCAATGAATAATGATGTTGAAATCTTTTAATTTTCTTATTGGCTATTTGAATATCTTATTTGGACAAGTGTCTCTTCAAGTTCTTTGCCAATTTGTAAACTTGTTTGTCTTTTTGTTATTGACTTATATGAATCTTTTACATATTCTGGATATGAAACTCTTATTAGATACATGGTTTGCAAGTATTCTCTCCCAGTCTGTAGGTTGTCTTTCAATCTTTTGATAGTGTCCTTTGATGCTATTTTAGAGTTCCCAAGAGAAGAGAATCAATATCATATATATGGTATACATAACATCATATTAACAGATACAAAAAGGCTGTTCGATTTTGGTAGTGATTGTATTGAACTTAACAGTTTTGTTTTCCTACTCATGAACACGGAATGTCTTTTCATTTATTTATATCTTTAAATTCTTTCAGCAATATTTTAAAGCCTTCAGTGTGTATAAGCCTCTCATCTTCTTGGCTTAATTTATTCCTCTATATTCTATTATTCTATATTTTCTTATAAATATAATTACTTTCTTAATTTCCTTTTTGATTATTTATTGTTGGTATATAGAAACAACACTTTAAAATCATTGTTATGGATTAAAATATTCAAGGGAAATGCAAATAATCTTTAGAAAACTATATACTCCTTATTTTTGAAAAAAACTTCTGAAGAAATTATGTATTTATCTGCAACTATGAATCAGAGACTCTTCCTGCATTAGTTGGGGAAGTGGGAAAAGATTAAAATTGAGATTTACATTTAGACTGTGAATATGAAGGTGAGGTAAAAATAAGCTTAAAGCAATTACCAGCCATTTGTGTTGTGGATTAGTTGAAATGGGTGAAAGACAGTTTATTTTCAGAATGACAGGGCTTATGGAAATATTGAAATCTCTATGTCCGTCTTGCTAAATATTTGATATAGGTACTAGGTAAAAACTTAATACAATTTTGAAATAACATAAAATATTCATATGGTCATAAACATGAAATATTTTAGTGGATAGATGTTCAAGTACAGAAACTAAATTTTCTGAAAAATTGAATGTTGAAAAACAAGCATTATTTGTGCTCATGGGAGGGAATGGTATATAACATTGTTAGCTCTTCCCCTTCTCCTCAATATTCAAACTATGACAAGGCTTATGTAATAAACTTTTCAATTTTGAAAGGTTAAACTCTGTCCTGCTGATTTTCCCCACACCTAACACAATTTCCTGTGTCTAAGACATATTTAATATTTATATATACCATATATCCTATGTTTCCCTTTTGGATATACTCTCTGCTCTTCTCCACCACCCTCTTTATCCCAAAAGGCTTACCTGATTGATATTAGTTATTACCTTTGTGTCCTTTGCGCTCTGGATTGCTGTAGAATTGGATCAACAGGAACTCATGGCAGGATATTAGAGGGTGAAGTCAGCATATTTATTTGACTGCCTGCGTCTTTCCTGGCTCATCAGTGAGAACTGTTCTTCACTGGAAGGTGACAGACATCTCAGGGCAAAATAAAACAAAAACAGAACTATCTTTTTCAGCATTCAATAACTATCTCCAGGGGTTGGTCTTATATCTTTTGGTTTCGCTACATCCTGCCACATATTTTTACATTGGTCCTTGTAACACTGTTCTGATTTGAATGTGCACACTACTTATATTGGGTCTTTGGTGGATAATCCAGTGATAATATTTATAAGGCTGAATGATTTATAAAAGTTAATATCCTACAAAGAAGCACCATATAAATATTAGCTAAATATAGATTATCTGTTAATGTAACTTTTCTAGTTGATTCTCTCTTCCTTCCTGTTTATCTTACGTGGTACATAAAACAAAAAGATATTAGAGAGCTCATGGTATTTCTTTTCCCTTTAGACTTGTAAGGAAGTTACCAAAATATAAAACAAAATAAAAACAATTTTTTACTGTTTCCTCCTCGTAATCAATAAATCTAAAAGCAGACAAGGTTAAAGAGCAGAAATTTCTTCTCAGGTCACTACATTTAAAATGTAACTCCCATAAGGAAACTGCCTTTTTAAAGTAGTCCCTTAAATGCTATTCAAATTCTCTTGGACTGCAATCTGTAATACTGTTTTTATAATTTAACAGTCCTCAGTCTAATCTGTTACAATGTGGCTTTCTATTCTGTTGTACAATAAGTATAAATTGTGAAGCTGCTCCCAGTATGCTGCATATTCAAGTGATACATATAACAGCAACATGTTTTTAAAGACTGAAAACATTAATGAGATAATGATTATTCTTTTGGCTTTCTTCTTACTCTCTTACTTTCCTTCTTTGGCAATGATATTAAGAAAGTATTACCGTACACAATTGCTATCATTCACTTGTTTTCTCCCATTCCCCACTCAATTGAACAGTATCTGCATCTAGCAGATACCAGAGAAACTCTGATTCTTCCAGAGTTAGTGGTAAGAGGCAGTAGGAGCAGTGTTCATTAGAAGCTTTGGTCCAACAGAGAACCATAGTCAGTGCTCGGCATTTCACCTTTAACAAGCTTCTTCCAAACATTCCTACCTCAGTCCTAACTACCCAGGTTTCCAAGCTTAGATCTAGTTTACGTCTACTGACATCAGGTAATTATAGATATGAACAATGGTACTTTCAAAAGTGTTCTGATTTATGAAATAAATTATATGATCAACATAATTACACAATTGTATCTCTAGCATTTTTCAGACAAAAGTTATGACTGCCAGATCTAGCAAATTATATATGCTATACAATATCTGGCAGATAGCTGTACTTTAAAAAATCCATTGTTAATTTAAAATTCAAAGTTAGCAGGGTACAATGTACTTCTGTATTTTACAGAGTCAACTTTACTGAAGGGAAACTGAAACACTGAAGGTAACAGAAGTTTACAGACCTTCTACCAGAGTCTAGTGAATAAGACCTCAAAGTTAAAATTTTTAAAAGAGAGAAGGAAATTCAGAATTTCCTTAGAATATTTAAGTTTTTAAAATATGAAAATAGCACATGTACATGATAAATTATAAACAATTTAACAAAGAATAAATGCTGTGCTAAATTTATTTTCTCCCCATATATTCAATTTTCCCCAGAGGGAGACATAATTTAGCTACTACTGTGTGCCTTCAAATGCCTTTTTTACACTTTGATTGTGCATACATATATAACAGTAGATACTTTAAATATTGTAAACATAGAGAGAGAGAAAGGGAAATAGAAGGATAAGGAGAAAGAGATAATTGTCATATTGTGGACATTTGTCATCTCTCAATTTATCTGCTTATGTATATAAACTTCATTTTATACAAATTTTATCATCCCATAAACACAATCACAGAAAACTAACCAATATAATCACATGGACTACAGCCTTGTCTAACTCAATGAAAATAAGCCATGCCGTGTTGGGCCACCCAAGATGGTCGGGTCATGGTGGAGAGGTCTGACAGAATGTGGTCCACTGGAGAAGGGAATGGCAAACCACTTCAGTATTCTTGCCTTGAGAACCCCATGAACAGTATGAATAGGCAAAAAGATAGGACACTGAAAGATGAACTTCCCAGGTCGGTAGGTGCCCAATATGCTACTGTAGATCAGTGGAGAAATAACTCCAGAAAGAATGAAAGGATGGAGACAAAGCAAAAACAACTCCCCGTTGTGGATGTGACTAGTGATGGAAGCAAGGTCCGATGCTGTAAAGAGCAATATTGCATAGGAACCTGGAATGTTAGGTCCATGAAACAAGGCAAATTGGAAGTGGTCAAACAGGAGGTGGCAAAAGTGAAAATCTACATTTTAGGAATCACTGAACTAAAATGGACTGGAATGGGTGAATTTAACTCAGATGACCATTTTATCTACTACTGTGGGCAGGAATCCCTCAGAAGAAATGGAGTAGCCATCATAGTCAACAAAAGAGTCCAAAATGCAGTACTTGGATGCAATCTCAAAAATGACAGAATGATCTCTGTTCGTTTCTAAGGCAAACCATTCAATATCATGGTAATCCAAGTCTATGCCCCGACCAGAAAGGCTGAAGAAGCTGAAGTTGAATGGTTCTATGAAGACCTACAAGACCTTCTAGACTAACACCCGAAAAAGATGTCCTTTTTTATTACAGAGGACTGGAATGCAAAAGTAGGAAGTCAAGAAATACATGGAGTAACAGGCAAATTTGGCCTTGGAGTACAGAATGAAGCAGGGCAAGGCTAGTAGAGTTTTGCCAAGAGAATGCACTGGTCATAAAACACCCTTTTCCAACAACACAAGAGAAGACTCTACATATGGACATCACCAGATGGCCAAACTGAAATGAGATTGATTATATTCTTTGCAGCCAAAGATGCAGAAGCACTATATAGTCAAGAAAACAAAACCAGGAGCTGACTGTGGCTCAGATCATGAACTCATTGCCAAATTCAGACTTAAATTGAAGAAAGTAGGGAAAACCACTAGACCATTCATGTATGACCTAAATCAAATCACTTGCGATTATACAGTGGAAGTGAGAAATAGATTTAAGGGACTAGATCTGATAGACAGAGTGCCTGATGAACTATGGAAGGAGGTTCATGACATTGTACAGGAGACAGCCATCAAGACCATCCCCAGGAAAAAGAAATGCAAAAAAGTAAAATGGCTGTCTGAGGAAGCCTTATAAATAACTGAAAAGAAGAGAAGAGGAAAGCAAAGGAGAAATGGAAAGATAAACCCATTTGAACACAGAGTTCCAAAGAAGAAAAAGGAGCAATAAGAAAGCCTTCCTCAGTGATCAATGCAAAGAAATAGAGGAAAAGAATAAAATTTGAAAGACTAGAGATCTCTTCAAGAATATCAGAGATACCAAGGGAACAGTTCATGCAAAGATGGGCATAATTAAGGACAGAAATGGTATGGACCTAATGAAGCAGAAGATATTAAGAAGAGGTAGCAAGAGTACACAGAAGAACTGTACAAAAAAGATCTTCACAACCCAGAGAATCACGATGGTGCGATAACTCTCCTAGAGCCAGATATCCTGGAATGCAAAATCAAGTTGGCCTTAGGAAGCATCACTATGAAAAAACCTAGTGTAGGTGATGGAATTCCATTTGAGCTATTTCAAATCCTAAAACATGATGCTGTGAAACTGCTGCCCCCAATATGCCAGCATATTTGGAAAACTCAGCAATGGCCACAGAACTGGAATAGGTCAGTTTTCATTCCAATCCCAAAGAAAGGCAATGCCAAAGAATGCTCAATCTAATGCACAACTGCACTAATCTCACACACTAGTAAAGTAATGCTCAAAATTCTCCAAGCCATGCTTCAGCAACACTTGAACTATGAACTTCCAGATGTTCAAGCTGGCTTTAGAAGAGGCAGAGGAACCAGAGATCAAATTGCCAACATTCGCTGGTCATCGAAAAAGCAAGAGAGTTCCAGAAAAATATCTATTTCTGCCTTATTGACTATGCCAAAGCCTTCAACTGTGTGGATCACAATAAACTGTGGAAAATTCTGAAAGAGATGGGAATACCAGACCACCTATCTGCCTCTTGAGAAACCTGTATGCAGGTCATGAAGCAACAGTTAGAACTGGACATGAAGCAACAGACTGGTTCCAAATAAGAAAAGGAGTACGTCAAGGTTGTATATTGTCACCCTGCTTATTTAACTTATATGCAGACTACATCATGAGAAATGCTGGGCTGGATGAAGCACATGCTGGAATCAAGGTTTCTGGGAGAAATATCAATAACCTCAGATATGTAGATGACACCACTCTTATGGCAGAAAATGAAGAAGAACTAAAAAGCCTCTTGATCAAAGTGAAAGAGGGGATTGAAAATGTTGGCTTAAAGCTGAACATTCAGAAAACTAAGATCATGGCATCCAGTCCCATCACTTCATGGCAAATAGACGGGGAAACAGTGGCTTACTTTATTTTTTGTGGGGCTCCAAAATCACTGCAGATGGTGACTGCAGCCATGAAATTAAAAGATGCCTACTCCTTTTATGAAAAGTTATGACTAACTTGGACAGCATATTAAAAAGCACAGACATTACTTTACCAACAAAGGTCCATCTAGTCAAAGCTATGGTTTCTCCAGTAGATATATATGGATGTGATAGTTGGACTATAAGGAAAGCTGAGCACTGAAGAATTGATGTTTTAAACTGTGATGTTGGAGAAGACTCTTGAGAGTCCCTTGGACTGCAAGGAGATCCAACCAGTCCATCCTAAAGGAAATCAGTCCTGAGTGTTCATCTGAAGGACTGATGTTGAAACTCCAATACTTTGGCCACCTGATGTGAGAAGTTGACTCATTTGAAAAGACCCTCAAGCTGGGAAAGATTGAAGGCTGAAGGAAAAGGGGACCACAGAGGATGAGATGGTTGGATGGCATCGCTGACTCAATGGACATGAGTGTGAGTAAACTCTGGCAGTTGGTAATGAACAGGGAGGCCTGACCTGGTGTGGTCCATGGAGCTGCAAAGAGTCTGACACAACTGAGCGACTGAACTGAACTGATACCGTTTTCTTACATTTTGGAAACAAATTGCACATATATGGATCTACACTCTGAAAAAAAAGAGTGTAGTGTATATATACATATATATATATATACACATATATATATACACACACATATATACACATGCTTCATTCAATCAGCACACTTTAGTCAATTCCTTCTTCAAGGCTATTTAAATTGTTTCTAGTATTTTATTATCATTGATTTCTATTCAGTAAACATTTACATAAATCACTGTATTCATCCAAGGGTTTTTTAGTAGAATAATTTCCTATTAGTAGGCTAACTAAATCAAAGACTGTGTGCACTTTTAACTTAAAAAGTGTTGAACAACTATCTAAAGAGATTGTTATTTTTTCCTCATTTGCCTCCATACTATATATATATTCTATAAATTTTTGATCTTTTGCAAGCTCTGAGGTCAACATAATTTAACTTGCCTTCATATTTGTATATGACTGGGATTATATATATTTGAAATATCTTTAGAAAGGAAAGTTGCCTTTTTCTGTGAGAATTGCCTTTTTATATCCACTTTTGCTTTTTATCATTTTTTTAATTTATAATATTCTATGTATATTTAATAAAATAGTTATTACAACTGTTAGATCCCAGTTCGACTATGATCATAGATTTTTTTTCATTTATTTTTATTAGTTGGAGGCTAATTACTTTACAATATTGTAGTGGTTTTTGTCATACATTGACATGAATCAGCCATGGATTTATAGATTTTTAAAGATAGCAATTTTAGTTGATATATTGTCCAGTTCTATTCCTTTTATTTTCATATCATTTAATTCAACACATAATAAAATTATTTAAATGTTGTCTTATTCTTTCTGCTAAACTTATACATGTATTAATATTTTGACTCATATTTCTATTTTTAATCTACAATGCATTCAGTTACTGATAAAATGTTAACAATGAAAACCTTTCTATATTTACCATGTTTTTTGACAAGTATGCAAAACTGTTGGTTGAATAACAGCCTTTCTCTACTGACTTTAAATCCTTGTTTTGTCACATCATGAGATCCATTGGTTCAAAGTCTGCTTTTGAACTTTTTCTGTTATATTGGTCTATTTCTTCAGAATTAAGTTAAATGTTTTTAATGATCATGTTTCATATTTATTATTTATTAATCTTGTTTCTTGAGGATTCTTTGCTTTCCTGTGCATGTTATGCTATAGTCTGCATTAAATATTTCCAAACAAACAAAAAGAAACAGCTTTTTGGGGTTTTACTGAAAATACCTTAGCTTTATAAGTCAAATTTAGAATGAAATAGCATCTTCATGTTTACTCTTTACTTCTGAATCAGTTAGATTTGCTTGTAATAAATCACCCCAAAGTTAGTAGGGCTTAGTATGATAATCAAATTTATGAGCTGGCAACATGAGCTGAGTTCAGCCAGGTGGTGCCTTTGCTCTCATCTGAGCTTACCAGGTGTCTATATCATGAGTTGCCAAGTCATTCAATGTCCTGCTGGCTTAGAACAGTGTTATGGTTAATTTTATGTGTCAACATGGTGAGACTATGTTGCCCAGTAGTTTGATCAAACACTGGTCTAAATGTTGCTGTAAAGCTAATTTTTAGATGCAATGAACATTTATAATCATTTTAAGTAAACAGATAAACATCCATAATATGAATGGTTCTCTTCCCATTAGTTTAATTCCTTCTAGGCAGACTGAAGTTGCCTGAAGAAAAAAGGAGTTATACTTTTAGACAAAAACAGAGAAAATTTATGTGAGTTTCCATGCCTTGTACTTAAAACTCCAATACTAATCCTTACCTGAACTTCCAGCCCATCAGTTTACCTTACAGATTTCAGACTTAACTCTTTATATTTTAGATTTCATGAATTTTTAATTTTATATGTTACAAGATTTTTTTTTAAATTCCTTAATTTTGAGAGTTAAGATTGTCCACTCTATTGAGTTTTTAAAAAAATCTCTTGAATTTTTCTATTTGCTTAACTATATTTCTGGTTTCTAATATAGTCCATATTATCACTATCTTCATATTTGCTAATAACTTCCTCAACTTAGGTTTATTTTGTTGTCATTTTCTCAAATAATGCTTTCAAAAGTTTAAAATAGCTTATTTTTAAGCTTTTTAAAAAATATACTAGTATATTCAAAACTAGAGATAAATCAAGTTTTATTTTACTTATATTGCATAAGATCATACCAATAATTATTTTTATTATGTTATGAATTTCACAGTTTTTAAGTATTTTATGTGCTTTCATTTCTTACTTGACCAAAATTCAGTTTACCAAGATGTGCTCCACAAACTGCCTCCTCCTCCATTTTTCCCTCCAGTAGGGTAAAGGATGGGGATTCAGAGGAATTGTTTTCATCTACTTGGACATGACTTAGTGATTGAAAAACAAGTGGTACAGAAATAAATTGCTGTTCAGTCACTAAACTGCATCTGATTCTTTGTGACCCCATGGACTGCAGCACACCAGGCTTCTTCCTTCACTATATTCTGGAGTTTGCTCAGATTCATGTCCATTGAGTTGGACATGCCATGGACAGAATGCCATCCAACCACCTGATCCCCTGCTGCCATCTTCTTCTTTTTTCTTCAATATTTCCCAGCATCAGGCTCTTTTCCAATGAATTCACTCTTTACATCAGGTGACCAAAGCATTGGAGATTCACCTTCAGCCTCAGTCCTTCCAATGAATATTCAGGGTTATTTCCATTTGATTTCCTTGCAGTCCAAGGGAAGTTTAAAAATCTTCTCCAGCGCCATAATTTGAAAGATCAGTTCTTCATTGCTCAGCCTTCTTTATTGTCCAACTCTCACATCCATACATAACTACTAGAAAAACCATTTTATACTTCAAGGTCAAACTTGCCTGTTACTCCTGGTATCTCTTGACTTCCTACTTTTGCATTCCTGTCCTCTGTGATGAAAAGGATATCTTTTTTGCTGTTAATTCTAGAAGGTCTTGTAGGTCTCCACAGAACCAGTCAACTTCAGCTTTTTGGCATCAGTGTTTGGGGCACAGATTGAATTACCATGCTGTTGAATGGTTTGCATTGGAAATGAACTGAGATCATTCTATCATTTTTGAGACTGGACCCAAATATTGCATTTCAGACTGTCTGGTTGACTCTGAAGGCTACTCAATTATTTGCAGGGATTCTTGCCCACAGTAGTAGATATAATTATCATCTGAATTAAATTCTCCCATTCATATCCATTTTAGTTCACTGATTCCAAAGATGTCAATGTTCACTCTTGACATCACCTGTTTGATCATGTCCAATTCACAGAAATAAATATAGATAGTTGTTTCTATTTTCACAATATTCATCATGGTTTTCTTTTGAATGTTGTATAATCTAGTTGGGCAAGTGCAGTTAGACAATATGTAAGTGACTGAACAATCAGATTTTTTTCTATTTTAATAGTTACTTATCATATCAATTAGATTATCAATAATAGATCTTTTTATGTACCCTATATTTGAATTCTTAACCTGAAATGAACTACAAATAATAATTAATATCACCTACTGTTAAATGATTTTTGCTCATTTTATTTTTTACAGAAATTGATTCCTTGTTATGTTGAAACTTATGGCAGAATTTTAAGTTATTTCACATTCGTTACTTTGAAGGACTTTGCAAGATATTAGTAGTCTAACCTGTTTTGGGTCATATATTACCATGGTATGTCTTCTCCATACTTTTCCTTTAGAATATAGTGTTATTTTAAATGTAAACCTACTGATTTAACTGTTAATTTCACTTAAAGATACCTCTACAGATATATTTCATAGAATGTTTGACCAAATATCTGGGTACTGTGGCCAAGCAAAATCACCATCCAATTAATCACTACATCTAATGAAAATAAAATTCATCTAAAGTAAGAATTATCAAACACTAAATTATAAATGATAAAATAAGATCTATTTGCCATATTCATAAAAGTAAAAAGGGGCACACTTATCCAATATTTGTCATCTAACGATACGTTATTGTAGCCATAGGACTATTTGTAGCTACAGTTTTTCTCCCCAATGTACTCATTAAATAAATGTTTCCTGTGTACATGGCATGTTTGCACATTTCTCCACTGGGCCTTCCCTCTCAAGCCATTCCATAGTGGCAACACTTAAGACCCAATGTTGCTCCTTTATGTAATAGGCTTTTTTCTTTTTTTACCACTTCCACCTTTGCAAACTTACCCTTCTGTTTAAAATGAATAAGATTTGGTGAGTATACATTTCCCTCACCATTCTTTCTTATACTACTTGTCTATACATTTTGAAGGCATACTTCATATGCTGAAAATGGAAATTTCTATATTCCTACTTCAACTGAAGATAAAGTTTTCTATTTTTTCAGCTAATATTATAGAAGAAAGAGGGATAGAAATAACTAATTTGACATCCTTGATAGCTCAGCTGGTAAAGAATCTGCTTGCAATGCGGGAGACCTGGGTTTGATCCCTGGTTTGGGAAAATCCCCTGGAGGAGGACATGGCAACCCACTCTGGTATACTTGCCTGGAGAATCCCCGTGGACAGAGGAGTCTGTCAGGCTGCAGTCTGTGGGGTCATGAAGAGTTGGACACAACTGAGCGACTATGCATAGCACAAATGAGGGAAGGGAATCCTAAGACATTCTTTGGTTCTTAATATTTGAAAGGCTTAACCACAAGAGAAAACATCATGAAATTTAAGTTCTAAATTTTTTTTCTATTATTCTTGTTTAAGAATGGATGATTATATCATCCAGAGATGAAAATATCAACATGATAATGATTGTTTAGACAGTGAGAGTGACAACTATGCTAAAACACTCTCCCATATCAATACCATAAAAAATAAAAAAGCTTGTAAAATCAGAGTTTAAAAATTGGAGAGATTTTGAAGAAAAATGTGATTTAAGGTTCATCATTGGTGTTATTGATTGTATTATGTTAAAAAGATAGTTAAGAACCTTTAACTTGTAAGTTTTCAAAAAGAATTACCATTTATGAAGTTTTTAAATTGAAGAGATTGCCAAACAATAAAAACAGAGCCCATTTCCTTTATTTTTCTAAATTTGTTATGAAATGAAGCTATAGTTACTGTAATTTTTCTCATTGCTAAAATATAGATATTATATATTCCATTCTTTTTATAGATATGCATAGCATTCTTCAGTTTCAAAGTCTATTACAAAAATGTTGGTAGTTCTTTATTTTTTCTGCTCTTTAAGATATTTAAGTTTGTTTTAATGGAAAATATCAGCCATTTTCTTTTGAAAACTTGGCTTGGGAAGAAATACTCTTTATTGTAAAAGTAATGACAAAAATTACATGTAGATAATAAGAAAACATGACACCTGAGTAAGATATATAATTAGGAAATTTGGCAGGAAATGGGGAAATAAAATCCATAGACAATTTACATAATTGATGAGATCCTTACAACTATTCACTTTTAAATAATCAGTGACTTCCTATAATTTTAGCAATTAACAATCACATGGAATTTTTCTGAGCAAAGAGCTTTTTACATTTTAAATGATACTCTTTGTTGAAAATATTTATCTAAATTAATTATCTGAGTCCTAATTTCAGAATTCATAAAGAATTTTCTCTTTTCAATATCCAAGATTATGCCTTATACATTTCTAATTTGATATTTTAATAAAATGAAATAATAGATGTTAGAGGAGTTGCTCTGCTGTATTTAATACAGAGTAAAACAGACTGACTACAAAAGTGATACATGTTTTAAAACTTTCATGTTTATGGCTATGTCTTTTTATACTGATTTTTTTGTTCTTAGTGCAGTATGGAATAAATACAGATGTAATCACAACCTTGGAATGTCGACTTTTTTAATATTAATATATTTTTAGTTCTTTAGAAAGTAATCAGTTTTACTAAGTGGAAAATTCATCCTATTTATCCTACCACCTATTGGTGTTTCATAAACTTTCCTCAGATTTTTATAATGCAACTCAAATCCCAAGTGATTGATTATGAGTACTCAGGGAACCCCAGTGGTGCGACACTAACACCAGCCAGGAAAAATGTAGAGAAACTTGGCTTCTATGAAATAGCACATGAAGAATTTAGACCTCTTTTATTAGTATTTTGTAGGGTAAACTTCAATAGGTATTTAAATATGGTTGGGATATTAGAAGTAAAATATGATGCCCTCATTTGTGGGGCAGTAATAGCTGTAAGGCAGTGATCGTGTTCTGAAGACTGCATCGAGGGTCATACAAATACAGGATATTGGTGTGGTCTTTTGGCATTTGCCTTCGCATTATCTATGACTTTTTCTTTTTTCTAATGAATGGTCTCTTCACATTATATTACAGAAAACTCAGGAAAGATGAATGCAACTGAAGTGTTTGATAAACAAAAAATGCAACAAATTGTTATTTTACCATCACAGTTTTTATAGCATTTCTGTTGAACCTCTCTTTATCCTTGATTGTAATCCTAAGGATAACCCTTAGTTTCTCTTGTCACCATCAGCTCTTAATGAATAATTTCATTTTCAGGGAAAAAAAAAAAGAATCTAGTCTTGCCAATGTTAAAACATTGATTTATTAACCAATTAAAACTCCTTTGCTCCTGAGCACAGACCTGATCGTTTGGAAATCTTTAGGGAGGAAGGACATTAGAGCATGGCTGACTTCTACCCTCTCCAGTGCTATTTACTGACATGTTTGCTCTGTTCTTTTAGGGTCAAGGCTTATGGGATTTAAAATCATTTTTACTTTCATGAGAGGTCCTAAGATTTATTGGTTTGGGTGAATTTCTTATCTCTTACTTAAATTCAATATCCACAAAGTTTTTTTTTTTTTTTTTTTTTTTTTTTTTTTTTTTTTTTTTTTTTTTTTTTTTTTTTTTTACTTCCCAGTCATCTGGGAGGCTGGTTTAGCATCTACCCTTGACAACCTGCGCTGGGAGAGCTGGCATGGGGTGAGAAGCCACATTATGCAGTGTATTGCACTCACACACTCTCCCAGGGGAAGGGAGGCCTCATAAACTGTGTAAACCCCTGCCTCTGGATATAGGAGAGGGGGTGGGTGGCAGCATTCCTGGAGCCCCCCTGCCCCAGGTGATTTAGGGCCGAGGCCACCGGAATGGCCAGTCCAGACAGGCCCCAGCTGTCCCTACTCGAAAGCACTGCCCCTGCTCTCCCAGTAGACACCAGGGACTTATTGTCTAGCTTGACTGGAGTAAGGGACAGGGTCTGGGTGGGGCCACAGCCCAGCCTTTTTCTACAGAAGCTCCAGGAGACCACCCTGCTTCCAAAAGTTAATTCTGGCCTCCAACCTAGCCAGGCTTAACCCTGAGAACACTGCCTAAAGATGAGAAGGGGCGGGGAAGGGAAAAAGGGAGGGGAAACAGGGATGTTCTGGGAATAGGGTGGGTTGAGTTTTGCATTGTTGTTGTTTGCTGTTGTTACTAAGTTGTGTGGGACTCTTTTGCGACCCCATGGACTGTAGCCCACCAGTGCATGGAACAACTCCACTGTCCATAGGAAAGACTTTTGTCCCAGGCACAGTACTGGAGTGGGTTGCCATTTCCTTCTCCTACAAAGTTTTGATGATGTTGTTCTATCAATGTGGCTTCTGTTTTCCTAGCAGAACTTCATGTTCTAAACTACCAACATCGTAAATCTTACAAATTCCAAGTATCATACTGATATAACTTGCATATAACTGGTTTTAGGGAAAACTTTTCACGGTAATGAACAAGGACTAATGAGTTTATTATCTGGACATGCTTAGCCTTATTTCAAGGAGAGCACTTCAAAACCAGTTCTCAGAATATATAGATTGTACCTTTACATGAAAAGCAGGAAAGTCCCAAATAGAATGGGCCCCAATTCCAATTCAAGTCAAATTTTGCTTCTACTTGTGCTAGGCAGGCAGAGAAAGGTCTCCTGTTGGATGATGGGAACTAACTAATTCCGACAGATTCAGGAACAGCGCACTGTTTTGGTTAATAGGATATACTCACAAGCTAGAGTTCTCCACCTCTATTCAGTCGTGGGTGCCTCAGAAATGGTGCTTCACTTCCCTCTGTTCAATCTCCACAACTGCAAGTGGCAGTAATGGTAATACCTATCTCAGAGTCACTAGGGGTTATAAATCACTTTACTTGTATAGTGCTTTAACCAATGTCTGCCTCAGAACATTACCTGAGCTTATTAAATACATGATTAAGGAGATTTGGGTGTTAAGTCATGTAGCTTGATTAAAAAGGAAAGTTAACATCTTGAGCAATAGGATATCATGAATACCTTAATAAAACATTTAAAGTATTTAAGGGTCACAGAAGTTTTTCTTCACCTCAGGGTTACATTCCCTATGTAGTTTTCCATGCAGCAGTAAATTTAGGAAAAGAGAAACAAACAGCAAAATCTTTCCTGGTACTTATGAATACTTCTCTGCATGTTCTCTATTAGTAATTTTGAAAATATCTTTTCCTATTTGTGTTACTAACAAACTCTAGAAGCATTATAATCCAGTGTAGGAAGGCTCAATAGCTGACATAGTATAAGGAAGTAAGGAAGTATTAATAGTTCTAGGAAAATCATATAAATAGAAACCAATTAAGATTTAATATTGGACATTTAAAACAAGTTATCTTGCTGCTTTGTGGCAGAAAATTTCTCCCTAGACAGGCTGGGAAGAAAGCCTCCCTCTTCTTTAACAGTGTCTTCATTTCTCAGAAACAGTGTCCCTCAAATAACAAATGTCTCTTAATTTATCATATATTATAGTTTTGAGTAATTAAAGAAGCCCATAGTCTATCCTGTTCAAAATAATCTATCAAGACCCATCATCTCAAACTTCATCAATAAAGCAAAATCTTTATAAATAGCAGTCTACCTTTCTGTGGTCATTTAGTCATGTCTGTCTCTTCATGACCCCATGGACGGTAGCCTGCCAGGTGCCTCTCATGGGGATTCTCAGGCAAGAATACTGGAATGAGTTGCCATGCCCTTCTCCAAGGGATTTTCCCAACCCAGGGACTGAACCCAGGTCTTCTGCATTGCAAGCGAATTCTTTACTGTCTGAGCTACCAGAGAATCAATTTATCTTTTTATTATATCTATTTACTAGAATTCCTAACAGTGTCTAATAAACAGCTATACTGTTTATATCTATACCAGAAATTCTAAGAAATTTGAGTGGTCTGTTATAATCATAGATTCAACATTTCTCTTACTGAACTCATCTTTTACTTTCTGCCTTAGAAGTCTCCTTCTTGTATGGGTCACTTATTTAAGATATTCAAAATTCTAGCAGTGGCTTACATAGGACCTAAATTCATGCTTGGGTCCTCCTTTTAGTCTTATACAAATCTGGGATCACACCAATACTTCAGTGGTTTTATATCTCTCAATAATTAGTTCTTATTGTTCCCATTGACATTGTGACAGTCTTGGCTCTCATCACAAAAGCACAAGGGATGACTGAAATAATAGGCAAACAAGTTTTCTGTCTTCATCTTCTTCATATCTCCTATACTGATGTAAAGTGTGTCGAGAATCTCAACAGTTTTTAGTAGCTGGTGAGTCAAAAGTGACCAGCTTTTCTTGTGTAAGTCTCTTAGATGGCAGTTTAACAACATTCATTCTGGTCTTTTACATCTCAGGTCCTCACTGGGAATATATTCAACTTTGAGCTTTAACCTACTTCTTTCTCCCTTCCAGGATTTTCCTCATTTCTCTGCCAAGAAATTCCTCCCCTCCCCTAAAAGTCGTACAATAACTATTTTAGACACAGTAAATCCTTCCTTCTCACAACTCAATAATAGTTTTTGTATCAAATATGATAGTCATATATTGTAACTATGCAAAGTAAAATCCTTGTTCCACTACTGTTATATTCTTTCCGAGTTCATATTGACTAGTTTAGTGTACTTCATTTTCTACTTGAAGAGGACAACTACTTTTCTTCGAATTTTAGAAAGTGAAAATGGCAAAATTATAAGTTTGATATATTTTGTCAGAGTTCTAATTGTATGATTTTATACTGGTGGAATGTGGAAAATATCTCAAACTGGCTTGATGCTGCAGGAATAAAAAATAGTTAAAAAGTAAATAAAGAGTCAATAATAATACTATCCAAAGACAAATTACTAAATTTCATACAATATAATATTGATTCCTAATTATATAACATTGGGTGATATAGACTAATACATGTTTCTTGATTTCCAGTTTCTTTAAATACACAGAATAAAACATCAAGAAACTGCAAATTGTTTCACATATCCTTAGGAAAGAAAAATTTGACCTAATCACATGGTTTTTTTTTTGAAAGCTAACTTGAAAAATGGAAATAATCAAGGTACAGAAAGAAAACTTATGGGAAAATAATATATATATTTGTTATAGATAGTATATATACATATATTTCACAGCAATAGAACCATGCTTTCTTGTTATATTTATATATTTTTGCATAAATGGTTTGATTTTCTTTTCTTTTACCATCAATATACATTTTCATTCTTTGTTTTTATGCTTCACAAAATCCAGTTTTCATTTATAAAAAGTAATTCCTTTATTTAATACAGTGTATGGAGAAAAATATGCAAAGTCATTTTCTTGACTTTTGTCATTATGTTAAATTATGTGACAAATTTCTCCACATTTTAATTTAATTATTTAACTGTGGTTCACTGATTTCAACCATGAAAATGATGACAAGTGTTAAAGGAATTAGATTGTCATTTACAAATAAACTGTTCTAAATGGTTCTAGTTCTACATAAACTATGTGGCAAAAAGCAGTAGTTTAGAAGTCTCCACAGCTGGGGAAGAAAAATAAAATTAATAAGTTAGATAACAATAGCAGGATTTCAAATTGGGGGGGGGGAACAGAGAAAATTAGGTTACTGTTTTGGTTTTAATTCTATAGATTTCCAGAGAAAAGTTTCAAATGAAGCAGAGATAGCCAAAGTGTCACTTGATAGAAAACTATTTTCTATGGATGGATTTGAAAACTGCTTTTTCTGTTTATATATTAGCTTAAATTGTAGGCTTACTATCATCACATTTGAAGCCTGTCAGATAAAAGTATATGAAAGGATTTTAGTTTCAGGTCATAGATTTTTAAGTCACGTAAAATCGAATACCCCTGGAGAAGAGAATGGCAACCCACTCCAGTATTTTTGCCTGGAGAATTCCATAGACAGAGGGTCTGGCGGGCAATTGTCCATGGGGGTGCAAAGAGTAGGACACACCTGAGACATTAACACACACACAGACACACAGAATCTAATACATAGAAATCTATATATATATAAATATATATAAATTTATATATATATGAATCTAATAAATAGAAAGTTTGTTAAAATTGATTTAAAAATATTAAATATCATTTGGATTTTTATAGAGTTTTGGATGAGGAATAGCTTCTTTATTTTATTTAGAAAAAGAATTACTATTAATATGCTGTGGAGTTTATGAAAAAACTCAAAGTTAATTAGATTATTTGACAGCTCTCTTGGACAGACTACCTAAAGTTACTCAGAGTTGTCACTTTCATTTATCAGTGATAAGGGAAAGAAGTTCACAGTAGGAAGTCAAAATTAACATTCTTGTGGACCATACATTAGACTTTATTGCTATTTTTAACTTTATTATATTAGGAAAATGATAGAAACTAATCAGTAAAAATGCACATGTATTGTTCTATACCACTTTCTTTTGGAAACACAGTGAGATTTGGAGCCATAAGAGAGAATAATTCTGAGTGGCCTATACAGAGATCTTTGCTAGTATATTGGTAAATAACATCAAAATGTATTTAATTACGTAACTTGGTCATAGTCATATTAATTATAAAAATGTTGTCCTTGTTATCTAAAAATCAACATTATATTTCATCATAGATTACGACAGAAAAAAATGAATTCAGATTTAGAATGTTTGAAAACTCAACTGCATTTCTACTATAGTATAATCAAGCATTAATAGTAATATATGCCATATAATTTGTGGTTTGTCTTGTGCAAATTTACCTGAAAATAACTCAAAATTATGAAATACTATTGAGAAAATTTTATTACATAAAAATGTCATACTAGGTTCTGTAGGCATTAGGGTTAATGATTAAATGTGACCTTAGCCTTCCTTGAGTTTATAGTCCTATGTAAAGTTACAAAAATATTAGTTACTATAAAATTTTTCTAAAAGAGGCTTTTAATCTAGATTAAAGATGAGAACAAAAGGAGAAAATGGATATGAAAAAATGATAAAATAGGGGAAGTCATCTCTGAAAAAGTGACTTCCAATGCTCAGACTTATTAGGGACATAAGTTAGCTAAAGGAAGACATAGGGTGAATTATATATTGGATAATATAAAGAGTGAGGGATAGTAAATAAAAACAAGAGAAAAAAAATTTAATAATTGCCTCAATTTCCAGTAGAGAAGGCCAGGAGGCATTTTAACATTATCATGTCAAAAAATTAACGTGGGTTAGACATGGTGGTGGAGAGATTCATGCACATGAAGTGTGACTGAAGCCATCAAAATGGTAGAGATCTTTGACGGAGAATATGTCAAGGCAGAAGCTAAGGGATATCTGACATTAAAGTGAAAGTGAAAGTGAAGTTGCTCAGTCATGTCCGACTCTTTGTGACCCCATGGACTGTAGCCCACCAGGCTCCTCTGTCCATGGGATTTTCCAGGCAAGAGTACTGGAGTGGTTTGCCATTTCCTTCTCCAGGGGATCTTCCTGACCAAGGGATGGAACCCAGGTCTCCCACACTGTAGGTAAATGCTTTACTGTCTTTAAAACACTCTGCAAAGAAGTTGGGACATTTGTAAGAAACAGATAGGAATATCTATGGGATTTAGAAGAAATCCAAGAAAATTTGAGCCTAGTGAGACGAAATAAAGAGGTATTATCCATAGTATTATTTATGAGCGTTTTGTGATTATAGAACAATAACATCATTATTCATCAACTCATAAATTCTTTTTTCAAATGTACATAAAATATTAGATAGGAATGAATAAACATAACACAAAAAATTTAATCCTTGGATATTTAGGATATTTTCCTTCTTTTCAGCTTTCCATATATCATGTGATAAATCTAAACTTATTGTTTTCAAAAGGGTTTATATATGATCCTGAGTTGCTTTCACCTGTGAAGCAGAGATATTTTGAAGTGTGTCTAATAAAATAAATCCAATGAAAATGATTAGTGGGTTCAGGCAGTTATCAAGAAATTGTTCATTTTAAACAGGTTCTAGGAAAAAAGTGAATATACAAAATTAAATTGGCATCATTGAACATTCATAAGTATTTATTAAATGAGAACAAAAAAAAAATTGGAATATTGGAAGAGTATTTTCTTCCAAAACACTGGAAGATGTGAATGTGTCTAGTAAATCCTGCTGGGCATTGCTGTCCTCTAACTTAAGGAGATATTATGGCTTTATTTTCTCTTGTGGAGGAAGATGAAGAAGTCTCTTGGCACACTTAGATATTTTCCACCATCCCCCCATTAAATTTACAATTGAAGTTTCTTTTATATTAGAGAAGTTCCTTCTTGTGAGTAGAAGAGCTGTTGGACAGAATTAGAGTGTTGTTTTCACATAATCCTCTCATAAAATGATGAGATGCTATAAAATTAAAGCCCATTACCAAATCCTCTGGATATTTATAGTATTTTTTCAAGACATTGAAAAAAAAATGTTCATCAGACACCCAAGTTGTTGTCATTCTAAAGCAAGAATCATTGTTTGCTTCTTTACAGGTTGACCATTAAAAATTGAGTATATCTGCTTGTAATTTACTATTTTCCCATATTAGTTTTAAGTAATACAATGGGTAGAGAAATTTCTGAATGTGTTACATTTCTACCAAACAAGATAATGAAATTTTATTTTCTATGTTGATAAATACATTATTTAAACATCAGAAGGCCCTTACTAAAATTGACATAGTTTGTTGAAATGGAAAAAGTTTTGGTAGTTTAATTGTACTTATTTTGGAATCTATATTATTTTAGCTATTTAAAAGACATACTCAGTATCAAAAACTAACATACAACTCTGTCAAAAAACGGGCAGAAAATAGACATTTCTCCAAAGAAGACATACAGATGGCCAAGAGGCACATGAAAAAGTGTTCAACATCACTAGTTATTAGAGAAATGCAAATAAAGACTACAATAAGATATCACCTCACACTAGTCATAACAGCTCAGTTCAGTTCAGTCGCTCAGTTGTGTCCGACTCCCTGTGACCCCATGAATCGTACGTAGCACACCAGGCCTCCCTGTCCATCACAAACTCCCGGAGTTTACTCAAACTCATGCCCATCGAGTTGGTGATGCCATCCATCCATCTCATCTTCTGTCATCCCCTTCTCCTCCTGTCCCCAATACCTCCCAGCATCAGGGTCTTTTCCAACAAGTCAACTCTTCACATGAGGTGACCAAAGTATTGGAGTTCCAGCTTCAACATCAGTCCTTCCAAAGAACATCCAGGACTTGTCTCCGTTAGGATGGACTGGTTGGATCTCCTTGCAGTCCAAGGGACTCTCAAGAGTCTTCTCCAACACCATAGTTCAAAAGCATCAATTTTTCGGCGTTCAGCTTTCTTCACAGTCCAACTCTCACATCCATACATGACCACTGGAAAAATCATAGCCTTGACCAGATGAAACTTTGTTGGCAAAGTAATGTCTCTGCTTTTTAACATGCTATATAGGTTGGTCATAACTTTCCTTCCAAAGAGTAAACATCTTTTAATTTCATGGCTGCAGTCACCATCTGCAGTGATTTTGGAGCCCAAAAAAATAAAGTCTGACACTGTTTCCACTGTTTCCCCATCTATTTCCCATGAGGTGATAGGACCAAATGCCATGATCTTAGTTTTCTGAATGTTAAGCTTTAAGCCAACTTTTTACTCTCCTCTTTAGTAGCCATCATCAAAATATCTGCAAGCAGTTCTTGAAAGAGATTGGAGAAAAGAGAACCTTTCTATACTCTGGTGAGAATGTAAATTGGTACAGCCACTATGGAGGAAAGTGTGAAGGTTGCTTAGAAAACTAAAAATAGAGTTACCATATGATTCAGTCATCCCATTCCTGGGCATACATTGGCAGGAAATCATGGTTTGAAAGGATATATACACCCCAATGTTCACTGAAGCACAGTTTATAATTGCCAAGACATGGAAGCAACCTAAATTTCTATCACAGGGGAGTGAATTAAGAAGATGTAATATGTATATACAACTGAATAGTATTCAGCCATTAAAAATAATGAAATAATGCCATCAGCATTAACATGGATGGACCTGGAGATTATCATACTAAGTGAATAAAGTCAGACAGAGAAAGACAAGCCTCATATGATTGCTTATTTGCAGAATCTTATAAAAAAGATGATGCAAATGAATTTAATTCCAAAAAGGAACAATCTTACAGACCCAGCAAACAAATTTATGGCTACCAAAGGAAAGGTGGGAAGTGGCATAAATTGGGAGTTTGGGAATAACATATACACATTTCTATATTTAGGTAACCAATAAGGACCTACTGTATAGCACAGGAAACTCTGCTAAATATTTTCAAATAACCTAAATGGGAGAAGAATTTGAAAAAGAATAGCTATATGTACATGTTGAACTGAATCACTGATAGATACATGTACATGTTGCTGTAACCTGAAAGTAACACAGCATTGCTATTCAACTATACACCAATATAAAATTTAAAAAAAAATATAAACTTAAAAAAAGATACACATGGATTATATTGTTTCTCTTTCTTCTTTGTTTTTTATAATTTTTTTAATTGTTCTTATGTGATAAAAGCAGCATTGTCAAACTGCATTGACAGAACTTGAGAGCACTGCCACAGCAGCCTAAGAATACAAATTTTTAGGGAGCTTATTCTCATTAATGTTGGGCTGGCAGAACATCAACTGTAACTTGTGTAGGAAACAACAAACCACACCTGAATAGAATATTGGCAAATAGCTCTGATAATAAAAAGGTCAGTTAATTCACTGTAATGCTGCCATTTACTTGGGAACCACTAAAAAAACAACCAGGAATGTAAAATGCTACTATTAATAACATAATAATAAATTAAGTGTTCTTTCAAATAAGACTCAGGCTTGATTGGAGGTTTGGAAATATGACATTTAATATCACATTTTCCATTCATTTCTGTTTGAATGATCAGCCAAATAATCTATGAATTTCTACAATCTTAAAAATAATCTCAAAAATAGGTTTGATTTTCAGTTGATCAGAAATAATTATGTAAATATTGACAGTCCATGGAATTTTAAAGCTTGGTTATGATCGAGATGATTATCTTATTTTATAGATGAATAAATAGATTAAAGATAAACCTAGATAATGATCTTCTGATTCTCAAACTAATGTTTTTGAATGTAGGGTATTGCTTCTCAAATCAGAGATATTTAGACAAGATGAAAGAATAAAAGGCACATGGATGAGCAAAATTTTCTCAGTATGTAATTCTACTTTTCTCTTTTTTTCTATTCTAATTTTGTCATTATTAGTTAGTCATATTGATATTTAATTAAACATAATTTACTTGAACTCTTTATTTGGATTTCATTACTACCTACCAGTATCCATTACACCTTGTAAGTTATGTAATCTACTTTCATTTTTTTAAAACGTGTGGACTAGAACTTTGAATTGAAACTGATCCAGCCACTGACCTCTTCAAAAGAAAATACATGAAAATATCTTAATGTTGTCATGTAAAGTGGGATAGTTAGATTATATAATCTCTAAGATTCTACCAGTTTTTAAATTTCTGATTATATGTTTTAAGTCAAAGTCATATAGGAGCAGCAATAAAAAGAGGTTTGTACTATAAAAAGAGAGACATTTTGTATTCACATAAAAGTTATTTTTAGAGAATCAGAGAGGTTTTTTTCTTCCCACATAAGTGTGTTACATGTAAAAAAGCTATTACCATATATAACTGTAGAACTCTTGAGAATAAATTCTTACTGATGTCTCTAGCTATACTCCATTACCACATTGACCAATCTGGTTTGAATCATCAATATGAACTCATGTTTAGCTTTATTTACACACAGATAATTTCGTATAAAATTTTTTTTTGTATATAATTTCTAATATTCTTAGATAAAGGAGGCAGGGATGAGTTTAAGACTGGGGCTGGAAATATATAAGATGATCTTGAAGTTTATTCTCATGCCAGAAAGTAAGAAAGTGCTAACACACACAAGTGATGAAATGTGTCAAAGAGACACAAGAACCAACAGAAGGAGTTTCCAATGGCCAAGGATGGAACAATCTGAATGACAAAATAGTGTTGTTTTACAACTCACAGCATACAATAAAATATTGAGAGCCAATACTAATATAATTGATTTAATAAATAAATGGAGAAGAGGAGAAAAGACTAATCTCATGTACAGAGCAATTCCAGAAAACTTATGTAGATACTCCATCCTCAAGCACCTAGAGCATGACTCTCCGTTTCTCCAGGGTAGGCTGCACAAAATGACTTCCTTCCAAAGAATACAGTATGGGAAAAGGGAGAGAAAATATAGCTTTTCAGTAGAGAAAACTGTCACACTTTACCTCAATAATGTAGTCAAGGTCAACACCAATATGATATGTTGACACCATGTACCTTTTACATGATGAGATGAAAATGGCACATTACTCTGATCTTCCTCCAAAAAACCTGTATCCCTGGTCCAATCACTACAAAAACACTGGAAAAGTTTCAATAGGGAGGCATTCTACAAAATACCTAACCAATACTCTTTAAAACTGTCAAGGATATCAAAGAAATGGAAATTTTGAAGCAAATCCACAGTTAAGAGTAGCCTAAAGAGACACGATTGTTAAATGTAATGTGACATCTTATATGAGATCCCACACCAGGGGAGGAGGTTAGGTAAAATCTTAGGGAATATGAATAAAGTATAGACTGTAGTCAATAATAAGTTATCAATATTGGTTCATTAACTGTGATGATTCTAAATACCCAGTGTAATAAAATAACTAAGAGTAGTATATGATGGGAACAATCTATCCTATCTTTACACATTTTTCTGTAAATCTAAAACTGTTCTAAAATTTAAAAGTATGTATCTTATCTTTATTTACACACACATAAACATAGACTTACCAAGTGTGCTATGTAAGGTCACAGATAAGGTCCCTTTATCATGGGGCAAGGCACATGTCTGCTTATCCCTGACTAATGGGTTAAGGACTCAAGTACTTCATAAAAACTAATCTCAACAATGTACGTTCTTTAACAAAAGCAAAGGTTGATAGGCTTTGGAGTAAACCTACAGTTGTAGGTGCCTATAGTGAATACTGGAAAAGGAAAAGGCAACCCACTTCAGTATTTTTGCCTAGAGAATCCCGTAGACAGATGAGACTGGTGGGCTGCCGTCGATGGGGTCACACAGAGTCAGACTGAAGCGACTTAGCAACAGCAGCAGTAGATTGAGTACTAATAATGTACAGCTGCTGCTTTTTCATGTAATCAGTCTTCCTGCTGCTGCTGCTAAGTTGCTTCAGTCGTGTCCAACTCTGTGCAACCCCATAGACAGCAGCCCACCAGGCTCCCCCGTCCCTGGGATTCTCCAGGCAAGAATACTGGAGTGGTTTGCCATTTCCTTCCCCAATGCATGAAAGTGAAAAATGAAAGTGAAGTCGCTCAGTCGTGTCCCACTCTTAGCAACCCCATGGATTGCAGCCCACCAGGCTCCTCCGTCCATGGGATTTTCCAGGCAAGAGTACTGGGGTGGGGTGCCATTGCCTTCTCCAAATCAATCTCCTTAGGAACATAATATGTGCTAGACGTCCATATGTTTATTGATATTGAATAATATAATCAGTGTGCATTTCTGTTTTGACTGTTTTTATGAAGAAAGAGAATAAAATGGTTCAGAAACAAATATGACAAAACAGGAAAACAATACAGAGATGAATAATTTTAGCAGGTAGGAAAAGAATCACCACTACAGGTAAGGAGCATGAAGTACAATGCTATGGTTCTCTTTGCAAATTTATATGACTTGCCTGTGAAACCAGCTTGAGTTGGTGTTTTTTGTAAAGTGAAAGTAAAAGTGAAAGTCACTCAGTCGTGTGTGACTCTTTGTTATCCTATGGGATAGTCCATGGACTTCTCCAGGCCAGAATACTGGAGTGGGTAGCCATTCCCTTCTCCAGGGGCTCTACCCAACATCAAACCCAGGTCTCCCGCATTTCAGGCAGATTCTTTACCAGCTGAGTCACCAGGGAAGCCCATTTTTTTGTAAAGGTCACGGTTTAATAACTTGATCTGTTTAAATCTTCTCTATGGGGCAAGATTTGGTGAGTTTTATCTTTCTAGAAAGTCCATATTTTCCAAAATTTTAAATATATTTAGTAAATGATATATTAAATAAGAAGAAATTGCATTGATGTAATACATTTAAGAGGAGGAAAAGGGCATCCTTAAGAGTACTTACCTGACAGTCTTTAGTTAAAAGACAGATAGTCCTTGAGATTGGTTGGGATAGGGAGACAAGGAAAATAAAGTTTTGAAATGGCTACTAATTAAAATAATACAAATGAAATAGGTTTGCCAAACAGTAATAGCTCCTCTGAGACTGGGTCAGAATGATCTCTTATAATATCTATCTTTCACTGC
Organism: Cervus canadensis; assembly: GCF_019320065.1. NCBI lineage: Eukaryota > Metazoa > Chordata > Mammalia > Artiodactyla > Cervidae > Cervus > Cervus canadensis. The sequence goes on along the minus strand of NC_057389.1, from coordinate 24,717,922 downwards.
TATTTAAAACTATCCAAATTCTACATTTTCTTTAATCATTTTATCTACTCTTCCACCATAAAGTAGCCAGGAGATATTTCTTATTTTCATCAATTTTCAGTCTCTATACAATTAGTGCAAATAACTCTATAATAGAGGGATTTTTAAGGACTAATATTTCTAAAATTTGTCAGAGTTTAATACACTATGCTATAAATATAAACAAAATATAAATATAAACATACTATGCTGTGTAAGACAGATAACTGACAAGGACCTATGTATAGTGCATACATAGTGAGAACTCTACTCGATATTCGGAAATAACCTACATGGGTAAAGAATCTAAAAAAAGAGTGGCTATATTTATATGTATAACTGAATCTTAACACCTGAAACTAACACAACATTGTAAATCAACTGTATGTACACCTGAAACTAAAGCGCATTGTAAATCAACTCTATGCAAAAAGAGTTGAGTGACTAAAAAGTCACTCAATCATGTCCAAGTATTTGTGACCCATGGACTGTAGCCTGCCGGTTTCCTCTGTCCATGGAATTTTCCAAGCAAGAACACTGGAGTGGGTTGCCATGCCCTCCTCCAGGGGATCACTTGATCCAGGGATTGAACCCATGTCTCCTGTGTCTCTAGCATTGCAGGCAGATTCTTTACTGCTGAATCACTGGGGAACCAAATTAACTACTGCAATGTCAGTTCAGTTCACTCATTCAGCCATGTCCTACTCTGTGATTACATGGACCGCAGCACGCCACGTGTTCCTGTCCATCACCAACTCCTGGAGTTTACTCAAACTCATATCCATTGAGTCAGTGGTGCCACCCAATCATCTCATCCTCTGTTACTCCCTTCTCCTCCCTCCTTTAATCTTTCCCAACATCAGAGTCTTTTCAAATGAGTCAGTTCTTTGCATCAGGTGGCCAAAGTATTGGGTTTTCAGCCTCAGCATCAGTCCTTCCAATGAACACCCAGGACTGATTTCCTTTAGGATTGACTGGTTGGATTTCCTTGCAGTCCAATGAACTCTCAAGAGTCTTCTCCAAAACCATAGTTCAAAAACATCAATTTTTTGGTGCTCAGCTTTCTTTATAGTCCAACTCTCACATCCATACATGACTACTGGAAAAACCATAGTCTTGACTAGATGGACCGTCTTTGGCAAAATAATGTCTCTGCTATTTTATGAACTGTCTAGTTTGGTCATACTTTTCTTTCAAGGAGCAAGTGTCTTTTAATTTCATAGCTGCAGTCACCACCTGCAGTGATTTTGGAGCCCAAAAAACTAAAGGCTCTCACTGTTTTCCCATCTATTTGCCATTAAGTGATGGGACCAGGTGCCATGATCTTAGTTTTCTGAATTTTGAGTTTTAATCCAGCTTTTTCACACTCCTTTAGTTCTTCACTTTCTGCCATAAAGGTGGTCTCATCGGGATATCTGAGGTTATTGATATTTCTCCCAGCAATCTTGATTCCACCTTGTGCTTCATCCAGTCCAGAATTTCACATGATGTACTCTGCATATGAGTTAAATAGGATGGTGACAATATACAGCCTTGACATACACCTTTCTCGATTTGGAACCAGTCTGTTTTTCCATGTCCAGTTCTAACTGTTGCTTCTTGACCTGCAAACAGATTTCTCAGGAGGCAGGTCAGGTGGTCTGGTATTCCCATCTCTTTAAGAATTTCCCACAGTTTGTTGTGATCTGCAGAGTAAAAACCTTTAGCATAGTCAATAAAGCAGAAATAGATGTCTTTCTGGAACTCTTGAATGTTGGTAATATGATCTCTGTTTCCTCTGCCTTTTCTAAATCCAGCTTGAACATCTGGAAGTTCATGGTTCACGTACTGTTAAATACTCTACATACTGTTGAATAATCCATTGTAAAATAAAATAAAAATAATTATTAAATTAAAATAAAAATTAAAAAAACACCACAGTTGATTAAATATTATAAACTTTATTATATCATAAACTTCGTTAACATTTTTGACCCCACCAAGGACAGCAGTTCACTGACTTCTGCATTCATTTCACTGGCCTCAATACCACTTCTTCTTCACTCAACTTTGACTCTATGTTCCTTCATCACAATCATGGCTTTGCAATAATCCTCAGTAACTGTATAGCTTTCTCTTGTCATACTTAACTGGAAAAATTCCAACTCAAGATAAACTCTCCATAGGTTCTGTTCAGTTCAGTCGCTGAGTAGTGTCTGACTCTTTGCGACTCCATGAACTGCAGCATGACAGGCCTCCCTGTCCATCACCAACCCCTGGAGTCCACCCAAACCCATGTCCATTGTGTTGGGGATGCCATCCAACCATCTCATCCTCTGTAGTCCCCTTCTCCTCCTGCCCTTAATCTTTCCCAACATCAGGGTCTTTTCAAATGAGTAAGCCCTCTGCATCAGGTGGCCAAAGTATTGGAGTTTCAGCTTCAACATCAGTCCCTCCAATGAACACCCAGGACTGATCTCCTCTAGGATGGACTGGTTGGATCTCCTTGCAGTCCAAGGGACTCTCAAGAGTCTTCTTCAACACCACAGTTCAAAAGCATCCATTCTTCGGTGCGCAGCTTTCTTTATAGTCCAACTCTCACATCCATGCATGACCACTGGAAAAACCATAGCCTTGACTAGATGGACCTTTGTTGGCAAAATAATCTCTCTGCTTTTTAATATTCTGTCCTAGGTTGGTCATAACTTTCCTTCCAAGGAGCAAGCATCTTTTAAATTCACGGCTGCAATCACCATCTGCAGTGATTTTGGATTCCAGAAAAATAAAGTCTGACACTGTTTCCACTGTTTCCCCATCTATTTGCCATGAAGTGATGGGAACATACATGTATGAATCCACACATATGTGTGCGTGTGCACACACACACACCAGTAAAACTATCTATCATATTAAATTCAGGGTCAATAATATCAAGTGAAATTTTATTCATGATAGGAATTTTCTACATTTGTCTGAAAATCCAGTGCTTCCAACCCTTATTAGTCAAAATAACTAGGTTATCTCTGTTAATAAGCACTTCCTAACCAAGAATTGAAGAAGCCTTAGCAACAAACCAACAATAACAACAAACCTTTAATATAAGCATACAAACAATAGCTTACTTCTCACTCACTCAGCTTCTGTAGCAAGACTAGGAAGCTTTCTCAGGCAGTTGTTGTCTAAATGATGGCTCAGCAGCATACATCCTTCACAATATCTTAGGGTTCCACAATTGCAGAGTGAGAGGAAGAGTTCTTTGGGAAATCTATCTCAGACAATCAATTGTTTGCCTGAGAAACAATCGACTGCCTGAGATAGATTCCTTAGAGAAGAGAAACACACTTAAATGGCAAAATTGAGTCAAATGATAGCAAGTAAGCTCAAGAAAGAAGTAAAAGAAGTAAAAGAATACAGGTGCCATATTTCTCAAATGAAAATGTTTTCACCAAAGAAAGAAGTAAATACGTGAGATGATGGGTGTGTTTATTAACTTGATGGAGAGAATCCTTTTACAATATAGACATATGTCAAATCATCATTTATATACTTTATCTTACAATTTTATCTGTCAATTTTACCTCAACAAAGCTGTAAAAATGTACATTGCCAGTTAAATTTTATTTTCAGTTAAAAAGAATATTTGTCAATATATGTTTATGCAGTATATTGAAAATTCTAATGTTAAAGTATTATTCACTTTTTTCTGAATTTTGAATTTCAATGGGGATCATATATTATCATATATTATCTGGCAACCCTCTACTCAAGTGTGCAACAGGAAAACTGGAAAATATTAGAAAGCATTACTATATATGCCATTTCAAACTTTTCATATCAGAACCTGTATATAATATCACAGTATCTGTGTTCTTTTGGAGCCCTAATTGAGTCTATTCAAGGCAATAGATAATTGGTCCTGGGGTCTTAGGTATCCCAAGTCCTGGCCTAGTCAACCTAGGAGAGAAAGTGAATAATAATATCATTAGGAAATTTCTGCCCTAAACTATTCTCTCTGACAAATCTCCTGAAAGTATTAAATACTGTGGTTACATAACAACTGGTTATTCATTCATCAGTTGATGGAAACTTTTCTGATGCTTAAAATTGTGTTGGTAGACAATGCCATATAATGAAATTCCAAGTGACTAACTTTGATAAAGTTAGTTGTCAAATATCTTCAAAGTAACCGAATAAACAAAGTGGTGCGTGTGTGCAAGCTCAGTCGTGTCAGAGTCTTTGCCACCCTATGGATTGTAGCCTGCCAAGCTCCTCTGTCCATAGAAATTTCCTGGCAAGAACACTGGAGTGGGTTGCTATTTCCTTCTCCAGAGGATCTTCCTGACCCAGGGATTTAACCCAAGTCTCCTTCGACACCTGAATTGGCAGCAAATTCTTTACCACAGTGCCATTTGGAAAGCCAAAATCTCTGACCTTGGGTCTGTCTCAGTGCCTATAATTTCTTTTTAAAGCTTCATGTCAGGCTGATAACCACTGAACTAAACAGATCTTAAAATATGTTGTTTTACATACTCTTCCACTCACCAACCTAGCTTCAGATAATGCAGAACATAACCTTTTAGGAACAAAGGTCCAAAGAAATTCTTTTGAATCATCCATTTTTCTCTCTCCTTATGAACATTAATGCTTTAAAAAAGTATTACTCTCAGTTTCAAGTGCCTGGTTGTTTTCAAGTGCCTGGACAGAATAAGCAGTTAAAGAGTCCCCTTACAGTTTAGTAAGAAGTCTAGCCTAGGAGCAGTAGCGCACTCCAGGGATTATTTGTCCTTGGTTGTAGCACCAAGAATATAGCTCAGAATTGTATATGTAACACTAATACTTTAAATGCTTGATGAAAGAATGACAGAAAGTGAAATATATCTAAATATAGCATATTCATCAATACTTACCTTGCAAAATAGATTCTCTAGGTCTTTTACCATTCTAGTAATTGAAGGAAACAATAGCTTCCAAACAATTCCTTTGCATTCAAATACGGTGCTTTAAGTGGAAAAAAAACTCTAATATATGAATTAAGCACCCTCATATTTTATGTGTCTAATACAAAATCTGGGTGCCCTATTTTCATTTCTAAATGTCAGCAATCCATTTTTTTTTATCATGTTACTGAAGGAAGATAGCAAAACAAATATTTAAAAATTTTTAAACATTTAGCTTCTGTGATGACAAACTATACAAATATGCAACAAAGTTAATACCTTTGAGTCAAATCAGGCACACATTTTATTGTCACAAAAATAGCCAACAGCCTGCCATCTATATGACAAAGTGTTGCAAAATATTTAAATTATCCCACTTCTGGCATACTCTGAATTCATATACAATTCAGTTTCACATAAATTTGTTGCCTGGAAACAAACATGTCTAAAGAAAATGAATTGGTATCTCATGGCACTTGGTATAATCAAGAATAAATCTGACAAGAGGTTATCACAGAGCAAATAGTTATAGTGAAAAATAGATGAAAAAGATAACATTCACAGTACTGTTATTTACCTCTACTTAAACCCTTTCAATAGAAACATTTTGAGTAATCATAAATCAGTAGGAATTCTATCACTCCTAATGATTACTTTCAGAAATACACATGCACACACATACCATGCAAACTCCTTTTTGAATACCTTTTTTGATTTCTACACATAGCTATAAAGGGTAGTATGTATCGTCGAGGCTGTGTAAAAATCATTTTATCAAAAATATATCAGGATGGTCATGTGAAAAAATGGTATAAATGACAGACATTTATATTGGGATCTTCCTCATTTTTATGTTACTAGAAAATAAAACCTATCACACATGCCATTTTATTGCTCATACTAATCTAAATATCAAATTTTACTCCTTACAAGTTGTAATGTGAAGAACTGGAATTAAAATCAATATAGTTTGACTAAAAAGTCCTCCTCTTTCCCATCTACCAAAACACCTAACACAAAAATGCATTATAGTTATATTATTAGGACTTGGCTTTTTAAAATGTGTGAAAAACATGCCCTCGTGCAGTTGAACATGTGTGTGTGTGTTTGTGTGCATGAATAATTATTTTCAAGATTCACAGATTTAAATTATGATAATCAGGATTCAGTTTGTCCCTTAGCTTTATTTTACCTGCAGATGTAGATTTTATTCTCCAAAATTGAATTAATTCATAATGTTTTAAACACATTGTTAAAGACTTTTAAAATAGTTTCTTCTAAGACTTCTAATACACATTAAATTTCACTTGAAACTAAGAGAGATTCAATAGTTGAATGGAACCAACCAATTACATGGTTCTAAGACTCTAGCAACCCTTCAAAAGCTTAATTTTACTGGATATTGGTGACTGGAAAATCACTGAAATTTTAGCACTTTGAAAATCATTAGGGTATTATTTGGATATAGTTTGATTAGCAGAGGTCAAAGTTTGTTTTTCTTTTGCCAAAACTCTTCCAAATAATCTGGGTTTAGAAACCCTAGTTCACATTTCAATTACTGCTAGATACATTTACTTATCCCTTTCAGGAGTAGTGAGAACTGTCCTATGTCCAAGTAGGTGGGATGCTGCAAGTCCTTTTTCTGCTGCTTTGGTCTTTCCCCAGTACAAACACACACACACACACTCACACAATATTCCTTGCTTTGTAGATACATACGATACTGTTCACTTAGAGAGTCAATAATCCCAATTATCCCTTTGAGTAGAGTCTTTGGCATCAGTTGGAATATAGTATGATGTGATCTAATTGATATGTTTCCTTTTATAATTATATACTTCATTAATGTTTTCATTTCAAGTAAACCAGTTCTATGAAAGGATTTCCAAAAAGAATCCTTCACAATAATAAATTGATTGGAAAGAATAAGGTGGTACCACACCTATAACAAATTATAAATCAAAGAATATAGGAGCAGATCATAGTCATTTGAATGTATTTTTACAAGAGGATTTCAAAAACAATATAACATGAAAAATTTAAGCATATAGCATAAGCTTTATTCATATTCTTGTGTCTGATTTTATCAAATTAAAAACATTTTTTGTGTTTATTAATGTGTATTTTCCATAGGATGAATTCAAATGCACACTATTAAAATATTCAGTGTGTCTAATTAAAAATTGCTAACACTTAGTGAGTGTTTACCATGTGCTAGGCAAGAAATAGGTAGAAAAATATTTCCTCAAAACTGACACTTACAGAAGAGCAACATGGTGTTATGCTGGTAAATGTTAAAGCAGGGATTCTAATCAAAAGTTCTTTTACTTCAAGGTCTAATATATCAACACTGTATTATATAATATTTCAAAAATTGTTGGAACTAATAATCTGAATATTAAATATTATTTAAGAAAAAAGATAAAATTATAGGCATTATATATCTCACATTATAAACACTAACAGATTCAACAGACATAGTTTTAAAGCAAAAAAAATCTCATTTTATTTAACCCAGAAATATGTTACCTCTTTTGAGTTATATAACTCTAACTATGAATCCCTAAATCATTTAATCCACATTTTTGACAAGAATATAAATGATTCATTAAATAAAAAGTTATCTACAAGCATAATCATTGTTTATATATTCTGCAGGCTAATTAGCATTTCTAAATATTTTATTTATGATGAATTGTAAAAATATCCAGACAGTTTATCAAATGAATTTTTCAGATCCTTTAATATATTTTAATATTCTGAAAGGAACTCTTATTAGATCTTTCTTGTCCACCAAATAAAAATATATATATTTTAACTTATGAGCCTGGAACATTTGTGGAAAAAATTCCATATTGTGAGGTTGAATTGATTTAATTCAATCGCACACTACTTTAAGGGAGATTTTTTTTATCCCTGGGCACCCAGTTGTCAAAATCTTCTTTTTATTCCTATTCCTTAAAGTCCGCTTCCTTTGTCCTGAAGTGGACACTTCCCCAGGCTATGCTGTCCTCTAAATGCTGTCTTGCTCCATAAAGTCCCAATATTCTATTAAATTCACTTTTACTCTCAGTGATTTACAGCAATTAACAATAGAAATCACTTTGTGATCTGATCTATTACCTAAATCCTCTTACCAATATCAAAGTGAGTGGTGATAGAATCTAAGTACCTAGCATCCAGTTGGTATTTACATAAACTTAGTAATCAAGTATAAATATATCAATAGCATATTCTCTTCTGTAGCCATCTCATGAATTTAAAATTTCAATAATAATGAGAGATATTAGAGGGAGAATAGTTTAGTCCAAAAATGCTATTAAGACTACCAATAGTAATGAAAAGGAGGTACTAGGTATTTCCAACTCCCCCCATGTTCTATAAGGAAGTTATGTACCAATATTAATCAGCTCAGGCTGACAAAGCTAAATACTATGGATTGAATGGCTTAAAGGAACATGCATTTCTTCTAGTTCTGGAAGGTAGAATTCTGAGAATAGTAATTCTTCTTATGAGGCACTAGCCTCATCATGAGAACACTACCTTCATGACCTTAACTTAATTACCTCCCAAAGGTTTTATCTCAAGATACCATGACATTGTGGGTTAGAGCTTGAACATATGGATTTGGGGGAGATGTAGTTAATCAATAGGATCCTTCTATTAAATGCACCTTTACTCAATGTCTCTCTAATTTGCTTGCACTCGTCTAACTCAATGGGACAAATTAAATAATCACTGAGCTTCATGCCCATCTGTAATTTTGATTACATCAAACCTAAGAAACTTAGTACAATTCCATTGATCAGTAGAGAATAAAGATTTATTTCAGAGGGAGAAGCTGGCCTGGGTTTCATCTATGTTGCAATGTCTACCCTACTCTTGCCTTATAACACCCAACATTTAGACATCTCCAAATCACCCAGATTTTGCCTTGGCTTCTACACTCAATTCAACCAATTCAACTTTTACCAGTCATGTATGGCTAACAAATTAACATTTTAGTAAGTTGTTTTAAATTCCATTTTTTTAAAAAAAAGAGGTACTCCATGCTAGTTATATACCAAAATTTCCAACAGAATTTTGAAAAGTGAGAAAATTCAGTCTATCCCAGAGATTTTGATTCAAAAGGATTGAGGTAGCATTCAAGTATTTATGTAAATTTTAAAGGACCAGAGATGACTGTAGGTCACAACTAGGACTTAAAACTTTCTAATCTTTGAACTGAAGCCTCAAGCTACTTTTATTTATTTGATCTCACTAGACAATCTTGGGCTAGAGAAACATACATGCGTATGTGTATGCAAGCATGTTAAGTTGCCTCAGTCGGGTCTGACCCTTTGTTATCCTATGGACTGTAGCCCACCAGGCTCCTCTGTCCATGGGATTCTCCAGGCAAGAATACTGGAGCGGCTTACCATACCTCCTCCAGAGGATCTTCCTGACCCAGGGATCAAACCTGTGTCTCTTATGTTTCCTGTGTTGGCAGGCAGGTCTTTACCACTAGAGCCATCTGGCAATTCCCATATATATGTATATAATTGTAATTTTGTCTTAATTGTAAATGAGAGATTGATAGTTCAGTGTTAAGAGAATAAAATTACAAATCCTTCTCTAATTCCCTGTCTGCCTCCATAATTTTTATTGTTTGGGAGACCTTGAGTTTATTTATTTATTTATTTATTTTTTCTCCTTTATTTATTTATTTATTTTTTTCAGTGGGTTTTGTCATACATTGACATGAATCAGCCATAGATTTACACGTATTCCCCATCCCGATCCCCCCTCCCACCTCCCTCTCCACCCGATTCCTCTGGGTCTTCCCAGTGCACCAGGCCCGAGCACTTGTCTCATGCATCCCACCTGGGCTGGTGATCTGTTTCACCATAGATAGTATACATGCTGTTCTTTTGAAACATCCCACCCTCACCATCTCCCACAGAGTTCAAAAGTCTGTTCTGTATTTCTGTGTCTCTTTTTCTGTTTTGCATATGGGGTTATCGTTACCATCTTTCTAAATTCCATATATATGTGTTAGTATGCTGTAATGTTCTTTATCTTTCTGGCTTACTTCACTCTGTATAATGGGCTCCAGTTTCATCCATCTCATTAGAACTGATTCAAATGAATTCTTTTTAATGGCTGAGTAATATTCCATGGTGTATATGTACCACAGCTTCCTTATCCATTCATCTGCTGATGGGCATCTAGGTTGCTTCCATGTCCTGGCTATTATAAACAGTGCTGTGATGAACATTGGGGTGCACGTGTCTCTTTCAGATCTGGTTTCCTCAGTGTGTATGCCCAGAAGTGGGATTGCTGGGTCATATGGCAGTAGTTTAGAACTCTTTATAAATCATTTAGCTTCTTTATTCAGATGTGGCCTTTTTTATGTGTTGGTTACCTTAAATTTCCCCTTCCTTTCCATTTTTCATTAAGAGCTATTCTTAACTATATAAGATTTTTCAGAATATCTTCTTTAATTTCTCAAATAACCAATTCCTGCCATTCTTCTTTTGGTGATGTTTTTATCTTGAAGCATGGTTTAACTTGATTCATCACCCTGCCCTCCTCCAATTGAGTTTCAAGAATATAAATCTGTCAGCTTTTCTCACTTCTCTTTGTTGTACACACAAAGTTCTTCCAAGGAACCTTTAAGCAACTTTTCAACTTAAAAAAGAAATTAGAAATGTTTGATTCACCAGATTCAAATAAACAAATACTATAGCTTTTCCTGTGAAGTTTTCATAATAGGTAACTAACTGGGATATAGTAAAAAATAGTACACATACAAATACAAGTACTAGATTTGTATTTGTGTTAAGGTTTCATTCAGTAGACTCTAAATATATAATCACAAACAATGATTTTTCAAAAGGATGTAATTTTTATTGAGCTAATCTTTAATTGAATTATTTTACTCAATCATCTATTAAACTATTTCTTTAGTATTAAGTGAGTGTACATTCTTGGTCTGGTAAACATGCTGAGGTAGAATGTTGCACATACATATTTCCTGTCTTTAAGCAGGTTTTAGTCTTAGGAGACAAGCAATAGAGAATAGATGTGTGCAAACTTGCTGAGTCATTTCAGCTGTGTCCAACTATTTGCAACCCTATGTACTGTAGCCTGCCAGGATCTTCTGTCCATAGGATTTTCCAGGCAAGGATACTAGAGTGGGTTGTCATGCCCTCCTCCAGGGGATCTTTCCACCTCAGAGATCAGACCCACATGTCCTGCATTGATGGCAGATTCTTTAATGCTGAGCCACTAGAGAAGACCCCATAAAGAGTAAAGAGCAATGCACTGCTTGTTAGAACTTTTTTTAATATGAACAAAATAATTGGGAACAACACAGAGGAGGGTAGATCATTCCCTTTGTAACTTGATGGGGGAAGAAAGGAAATGTTCTTTAGCTTCTAGATTTAAAATCTAGAGTAAAAGGGGGAATGGGGTATTATTAAACTTGGCATCATTTAAAAAGTTGTGAATCACAGACTAAGAGCTAAACTTAGCATATAAAGAACTTCTCAAAAAAAAAAAAAAAAGAAAGAACTTCTCTTAAAAATGTAAAGAAATGAATGAAATAACCTGCTACAATAATGGTCATAATTATATGATGACCAAAGCAAAACAGTATGTTCATAGATGAAGAAATGAATAGGGTTCTCAAACATATAAAATGAATCTTACTGGACTAATGACCTAGTCTATCAAACTGGCAAAAATCCAAAAGTTCAATAATATTATTTCAGCCAAAGTCCTTCAGGGAAGCAGGACCAGTAGGAGATTTTATATATATTTATATGGATATTTTATTATGAGGAATTGGTTCACACAATTATGGATGCTGAAAAGTCTTATAATCTGTAAGTCAGAAACTCAGGAAAGCAAGTGGTTAATTTAGTCCAAACCTGAAGGCCTCTAAACCAGTGCGGCTAATAGTTTAAAACACAGCTGGAGAAGATAAAATGAGGTTCCAACTCAGGCAGGCAAGCAGGCAGCAAAAATGGGCAAATTCCTCCTTCCTCTGCCTTTTGTTCTATTGAAGCACTCAATAAACTGGAAGATATTAAACCAAATTTTGAAGGGCAATATACTCTACTGATCCATCAACACAAATGCTAATCTCATCCAGAACCATTTTCACAGACACATTTCAAAAATAATGTTTAATTTGGGCACTCTGTAGCCAGAGGACACATAGAATTAATCATAGCAACTATCATTACCTAATTAGGAAGTTATGAGAGATCAGGCTCTCTGTTATAATGCTGGTGGGAATCCTATGTTAAATGATGCCTACAAGGGGAATTTAAAATATCTAAAAGAAAGAACTGCCTAGTGATGCATTTATCCTTTGACAATCCTAAGAATCAGCAATTATATTGGCAAAATTTGAAATAATTTAGGACAAAGATTATCCATTATAGTATTTCTAGAAATAGCAAATGGTTAAAATAAATCCAATGTTCATTAATGTAGGCCTGATTCAATAAACTATAATAATGTATCTACTGAATGGGACTGTATCATGAAATGATATAAAATGATAAATTCTTTATATCCTCTCATGAAATAACTTTCAGAATTTACTTTTAAATTAATAAAAGGTAGAGCACAGAAGAAAATAGTTATATATATTCTACCATTCTAATTGCACATATCTTTACATTTTATACAACATAATTATATACTCATGTATGCGTAAATGCGTATATATGAACATTTGCTTATATCTGTGACAGGAATCACTGATAGTAGGGAAAGTAAAGCTGGGAAGAACAGAGAACAGATAGATATGACAGAGATTAAAGACAGAGTTGTTTGAATATGTCTTATTATATATTTAAATTTGAAAACATAATTTCCAAAGATAGAGTAAAAATTAAATTAGAAAGCAATGGCTGAAAATTTAAAAAAAAAACAAAAAACCAAAAACCTAATTTTATATCAAGTTGGTTACATATCCAATCTGAGAATAATTATTTCAATTGATTTTAGAGAATTTAAAGTATTTTGTATATATATTAGTAGAATATATTCTACAGAAAGAAAAAAAAAAAAACCTGAAAAACAATCTTAAACATTACGTGCAGTCTAAATATTAACTAGTGTTGGTATTGTTATGCTAAAATGATCTTAAATATCCACACATATTTGGATAATTGTTGTTGTTGTTCAGTCACCAAGTCACGTCCAACTTTTCACAACCACATGGACCGCAGCACCCCAGGCTTCCCTGTCCCTCACCGTCTCCCTGAGTTTGCCCAAGTTCATATCCATTGTGTTAGTGATGTCATCCAACCATCTCATCCTCTGTCGTCCTCTTCTGCCTTCAATCTTTCCCAGCATCAGTGTCTTTTCTAATGAGTCAGCTATTTGCATCAGGTGGCCAAAGTATTAGAGCTTTGGCTTCAGCATCAGTCCTTCCAAAGAGTATTCAGAGTTGATTTCCTTTAAGATTGACCAGTTTGAGCTCCTTGCCTTGCAAGGGACTCTCAAGAGTTTTCTCCAACACCTCAGTTGAAAAGCATCAATTCTTTGGGGCTCTGCCTTCTTTATTGTCCAGCTCTCATGTCTGTACATGATTGCTGGAAAAACCATAACTTTGACAATACAGACGTTTGTCAGCAAAGTGATGTCTTTGCTTTTTAACACACTACCTAGCTTTGTCATAGCTTTCCTGCCATGAAGCAATTGTCTACTAATTTTATGGCTGCAGTCACCATTCACATTGGTTTTAGAGACCAAGAGGAGGAAATCTGTCACTGCTTCCACCTTTTCCCCTTCTATTTGCCATTAAGTGATGGGACCAGATGCCACGAATGTATTTTTTTTAAATATTGAATAGTAAGCCAGCTTTTTGTTTGTTTTTGTTTAGAAAATTGAGCATACAGATTTTTTCAAATTGCCAAATTAGTTAAAATATCTAATACTTAAATAATCTTATTGTATACTTATATTAATGCTTAGTGTATATCTATATTAACATTAATAACATTAATTTTTTGAGTATTTGCCTCTATATTATATATTTACTAGTATTTAAGCTATAAGAGACATTTCTATTGTTTTTATTCATGTATGAAGAATAATTGTTATTTTAAGATATTGAGCCTAATTAATCTAAAGTTACATTTAGATACATGAAATTAAGTTTTGTGGAGTAGCTCTCAAAGTCAGCAAAAGAGTCCAAAATGCAGCTGCATTTGAGATTGGTTGCAATCTCAAAAACGACAGAATGATCTCTGTTCCTTTCAAGACAAACCATTCAATATAAAAGTAATTGAAGTCTATGCCCCAATCTCTAATGCTGAAGAAACTGAAGTCAAATGGTTCTATGAAGACCTTCTAGAACTAACATCAAAAAAAGATGACATTTCCATCATAGGAGACTGGAATGCAAAAGTAGGAAGTCAAGAGATACCTGGAGTAACAGGCAAGTTTGGCCTTGGAGTACAAAATGAAGCAGGGAGAAAGCTTAACAGGGCTTTGCCAAGGGAACGCACTGGTCATGGCAAACACCTGCTTGCAAAACACAAGAGAAGGCTCTACTGGTAACTCCACTGGACATTACCAGATCGTCAATACCGAAATCAGATTGATTATATTCTTTGTAGCCGAAGATGAAGAAGCTCTTTCCAGTCAGCAAAAACAAGACCAGAAGTTGACTATGGCTCAAATCATGAATTCATTATTGCAATATTCAGACTTAACTTGAAGAAAGTAGGAAAAACCACTAGGACACTCAAGTATGACCTAAATCAAATCCCATGCAATTATACAGTGGAAGACACAAATAGATTCAAGGGATCAGATCTGACAGACAGAGTGACTGAAGAACTACGGATGGAGGTTGGTTACATCATACAGGAGGAGGTGACCAAAACCATTCTGAGAAAAAGAAATGCAAGAAGGCAAAATGGTTGTCTGGAGAGGCCTTACAAATAGCTGAGAAAAGAAGAGAAGCAAAACACAGAGGGGAAAAGGAAAGATATATCCATTTGAAATCAGAGTTCCAAAGGATAACAAGGAGAGACAAGAAAGCCTTCCTAAATGAACAATGCAAAAAATAGAGGGAAACAATAGAATGGGAAAGACCAGAGATCTAGTCAAGAAAATTAGAGATACCAATGGAACATTTCATGCAAAGACAGGTACAATAAAGGGCAGAATATGTATCCACCTAAGAGAAGCAGAAGATATTAAGTAAAGGCAGCAAGAACACGCAAAATAACTATACAAAAAAGATCTTAATGACCTGGATAACCACGCTGGTGCGATCACTCACCTAGATCCAGACATCTTGGAATGCTGAGTCAAGTGGGCATTAAAAGCATCACTACAAACATAGCTAGTGGAGGTGATGGAATTCCAGCTGAGCTATTTCAAATCCTAAAAGATGGTGCTGTGAAAGCGCTGCACTCAATATGCCAGCAAATTTGGAAAACTCAGCAGTGGCCACAGGAACTGGAAAAGGTCAGTTTTCATTACAATCCCAAAGAAATTCAGTTCCAAGGATTGTTCAAACTACTGCACAATTGCACTCATCTCACATGCTAGCAAAGTAATGCTCAAAATTCTCCAAGCCAGGCTTCAATAGAATGTGAATTAAGAACTTCTAGATGTACAAGCTGAATTTAGAAAAAACAGAGGAACCAGAGATCAAATTGCCATCAGTGGATCATAGAAAAAGTAAGAGAATTTCACAAGATCTACTTCTGCTTCACTGACTATGCTAAAGCCTTTGATTATGTGGATTACAACAAACTGTGGAAAATTCTTAAAGAGATGGAAATACCAGGCCCCCTTACCTGCCTCGTGAGAAACCTGTATGCAGGACAAGAAGCAACAGTTAAAACTGGTCATGGAAAGCTGGACTAGTTCAAAATTGGGAAAGCCTTCTTGACTAAGGCTGTATATTATCACCCTGCCTATTTAACTTATATGCAGCGTACATCAGGCAAAATGCCAGGCTGGCTGGAGCACAACCTGGAATTAAGATTGCTGGGAGAAATGTCAACAACCTCAGATATGTAGATGACTCCATCCTTATGGCAGAAAGCAAAGAGGAACTAAAGAGTTTCATGATGAAGTTGAAAGAAAAGAGTGTGAAAAGCTGGATTAAAACTCAACATTCAGAAAACTAAGACCATGGCATCCAGTCCTATCACTTCATGGCAAATAGATGGGCTAACAATTGAAACAGACAGACTTTATTTTCTTGGGGTCCAAAATCACTGCAGATGGTTACTGCAACCATGAAATTAAACTCTACCTGCTTCTTGGAAGAAAAGGGGACGATAGGGACAAAATGGTTTGATGGCATCACTGACTTAATTGACATGAGTCTGTGCAAGCTCCGGAGATAGTGAAAGACAGGGAAGCTTGCCAAGTTGCAGTCCATGAGGTTGCAGAGAGTTGGACACTACTGAGTGACTGAACAAACAACAACAGTGTATTTCTTTACAAATAAAAATTTTGGAGTTTTATATTGGCATGTATATATGTAATATGATTATATATATTTATTATTACATTGTAATGTTAATAACTTAGAAATAAAGCATATTTTCAAAATGTAAATAATTTTGAATTGCATCATCTAATTTGTGTGTGTGTGTGTGTCTGTGTATTGACTGGTATATAATTACACAGTGTGAGGCGACATAACATTTACGTGTGCATATGTACTTACAAAGAGAGAATCATTTTATTTTAATCTCCCAATGATAATTTTGATTTTTCCAAAGCTGAATTCTCTGACAGTTTTCTCTTGCTAAATATGGTTTTGGTTTTTTTTTTTTTTTTCTTTTCTCTAATATCCTGGCTCTCCTCTGTGTTGATGAGAATCTCTTTGCAAGATTTCAAGGAGACTTGGAAGAATAGTGAATCCTGTTAGTGTAAAATCCAGCAAGTGTACTATTGCTCATAAGATGGACATAGTTTGAAATATGGCATGAAAAAGCTGAATATCACTAGACATGTCTCTTCTGAATTTTTTTTTCCAAAATGTGATTTTTTCTTTAGAATTAAAAAAATAAATTTTATAAAATGATTTGACTTTCATTATTTTAATGCTTGGCCATTTATGTAATTTCTATTTTGAGTGTGATAAAAGTTTAGTTGTACAAGTGCCTCAAAATATTTTTTAAATAAAACCCCACTATTGATAAAGGACAAACATTTAAACATCTCTTAAATTTCTTTTACTTTATCGAGATAAAACACACATGTTTTTTAGGCCCCCTCAATCTATGTTCTAATTCTGTTCCATAGAAGCAATTACTTAAACTATTTTTAGACATTCCTTCTGGTATCGACACCAAATAGCACACATAGACTTATTACTAAATAACTCAATTTTAGAATTTACCAGTTTATTTTCTATTAATTAGATGGAAATTTACCCATCTTAAGATCCTGCTGGTAAACTCCCATTAAAACATCTTAAGTACCTATATATGTATATATATACAATGTATATACATATATATGCATGTGCATGTGTATTTCTATGCCTAAATATCCATTTTAGAAATGTTTTAACAGATTTCATGTAAGTTATAGTAAAATATAAGAAGTATTTTTTTAAAAAATTCAAAAACCGATACAGTTTTGATGACTTTTGAGACCTGATTTTTTCCTAAACACTTAAACATTCAGCTCAACACACACACACACACACATTCCTCTTACAAGTGACTGGCCAGATAAAGCTTCTTTAAAAAATGTTTTTTTTACTAGAAATCTGTTTCAGGCAAAATGATTTTACTGACGTAAAGTTCTGAGAGGGCACCAACTCATACACAGACTTACAATCCTCTCACAGAGTCATTGTACTCTGCAAAGAGAGATTTCTAATCCCTTAATCTTTCCCTCTGTGTTCCTAAATTGCAATTTAAATCTGTCCTTGCAAATTCTAGAAAATTTATTTTGGCTTTGCATAATTCATCACTGACAAAATTACCATTTAGCATACTTAGTATGCCTCTGACAAGGAGAAAGGCTTGAAGTTTTCATGGCACTCAACTTGAGTATAACTTAGGTCAAAATTATTTTCACTTGACTTTGGTAGAGTGAGTTAAAATAACTAAACAGACTATTTAAAGACAACACTGAAAATGCAAGTGGATAATAAAAATGAAAACATCAAAATGTGTGGGATGTTGCAAATCAGTGATTAGAGGGACATTTTTTGCTTTGAATGTATACATTAGAAATGAAGAAAAGGTTGAAATAATTTGTCTAACCATAAACACTAAGAAGCTACCCTGACTTCCTTAAGAAGTCTTCGTGTAATGCCCAGACAGTTTTTCATTCTATCTCATTAAATAGAAAATGATGACATAGCCACACCTATATACAAGGAAGGTTAGGAAAAATAACATGTAGCCTGAGACAGGTCTGCTCTAGATACAACTAAGATTTCTTGGGAAAAGAGAAGAGGGGAATGCCACATGGCTTAATACAGAGATTATACCTAAGGATTTCCCTTGTAGTAATCCCATGAAGTAACCCTCCACATAAATACATCTATTTCCCCCCAGGCAGAAATAATGTTAAAATGGAAACTGGCAGCACTCCTTGAGGGATGATTTAGACCAAACTACAGTGTGCTCAAAATTCTCCAAGCCAGGCTTCAGCAATATATGTACCATGAACTTCCAGATGTTCAAGCTGGTTTGAGAAAAGACAGAGGAACCAGAGATCAAATTGCCAACATCCAGTGGATCATCAAAAAAGCAAAAGAGTTCCAGAAAAACCTCTATTTCTGCTTTATTGCCAGGCTTTATGCTAAAGCCTTTGACTGTGTAGATCACAATAAACTGTGGAAAATTCTGAAAGAGATGGGCATACCAGACCATCTGACCTGCCTCTTGAGAAACCTATATGCAGGTCAGGAAGCAACAGTTAGAACTGGACATGGACCAACAGACTTGTTCCAAATAGGAAAAGGAGTATGTCAAGGCTGTATATTGTCACCCTACTTATTTAACTTATATGCAGAGTACATCATGAGAAATGCTAGGCTAGATGAAGCACAAGCTGGAATCAAGATTGCCGGGAGAAATATCAATAACCTCAGATATGCAGATGACACCACCCTTATGGCAGAAAGTGAAGGGGAACTAAAAAGTCTCTTGATGAAAATGAAAGAGGAGAGTGAGAAAAATGGCTTAAAGCTCAACATTCAGAAAACTAAGATCATGGCATCTGGTCCCATCACCTCATGGGAAATAGATGGGGAAACAGTGGAAACAGTGTCAGACTTTATTTTTTGGGGCTCCAAAATCACTGCAGATGGTGATTGCAACCATGAAATTAAAAGACGCTTACTCCTTGGAAGGAAAGTTATGACCAACCTAGATAGCATATTAAAAAGCAGAGACATTACTTTGCCAACAAAGGTTCGTCTAGTCAAGGCTATGGTTTTTCCAGTGGTCACGTATGGATGTGAAAGTGGGACTGTGAAGAAAGCTAAGCACCAAAGAATTGATGCTTTTGAACTGTGGTGTTGGAAAAGACTCTTGAGAATCCCTTGGACTGCAAGGAGATCCAACCAGTCCATCCTAAGGGAGATCAGTCCTGGGTGTTCATTGGAAGGACTGATGCTAAAGCTGAAGCTCCAATACTTTGGCCACCTCATGCAAAGGGTTGACTCATTGGAAAAGATCCTGATGCTGGGAGGGACTGGGTGCAGAAGGAGAAGGGGACAATAGAGAATGAGATGGCTGGATGGCATCATCAACTTGATGGACAAGTGTTTGAGTAAACTCTGGGAGTTTGTGCTGGACAGGGAGGCCTGGCGTGCTGCGATTCATGGGGTCGCAAAGAGTCGGACAGGACTGAGCAACTGAACTGAACCGAAGTGAACAGTCTGCATAATCCGTGAAGGAAAGTAGAATCGAATGAAGATATCTATGTTGTCTTGTTTAATACTAATTCATTTAATCCATAAGTACATAGAATGTCTCAGTTCAGTTCAGACGCTCAGTCATGTCCCACTCTTTGTGACCCCATGGAGTGCAGCACGCCAGGCTTCCCTGTCCATCACCAACTCCAGAGCTTGCTCAAACTCATGTCCATCGCGTCAGTGATGCCATCCAACCATCTCATCCTCTGCCATCCCCTTCTCCTCCCGCCTTCAATCTTTCCCAGCATCAGATAGAACCCACAGAATATCTACAGTTGCCATTCATGTTTACATAGGTTGGCTCTTAATTTTATACATAGAGTGTGTATAGGCTTTTGTCTCACTAGAACTAAATAATTAATTCTTTCAGTGTAAAAAATTTTAGTTTCCATGAAAACATAATTGAACTAGCATTGATCAGGGTCATCTGTGATGAGTGGCTTCATTTGTGAGAGTTATGTATTCTGCTATGCACTCAAAAATTGCTAATGAGTAGAATACCTGATAAGAAAACAAAACCCACCTCCTACACTACTGAAATCTAAAGTAAGATTAATGATTAAGTGTCAAAAAAACTCTTCTCCCTCAGAGGTGACTCACTTAAGTTTGCAATGATCAGGAAAGGTTTTAGATAGGAGAAGAAATACCTCTTGAATAATAAAAGTTTAATCAAATATAAAATTTCCACCTCTATCATCTTCTATTAATGTTTGGATAATATAGATACTAGACTTTCTTTCAAAGAAGACTTAATTACAAGCATTAGAATGATAACCCATTTTCCCACCTTTGATGATACCTATAAAAACAGCTATTTTAAAATTAATAATTTGTTTTAACACACTGAAAAATTTCTGTATAAAATTTTTGTATGAAAACTTCTGCATGGAAAGATACTTATGGTGTCTCCAGGCATTATTTAAACACATATGAGAGGTCTTAGATATAGTAATACTGACCTCTGCCAAGAATACAACTTGTATTTAAGATCACTACCTCAATTGCTTGGTGACTGTTAACAAAGGAAGCCTTGAAGTTTTTAGTTTATTCACAAACCACAATCTGAAAGGGCGTGGTGTACCTCTATCAGCAACTCTGTGTCTCTGGAAGTTTCTCTATAGTACTGCTTCACCACTCCTGACCATGAGAGCAAGGCCAGCTTCTCCTGGACCTTTGTCACACATATGCCTCATTAAATGTGGAATTTTCTTTACTTTTCTATAAGGTCCAGCATTAGTGGCGGTGTTGCAGAGGGTGGATTTAACGACAAGTTTCAGTTACTGCATCCAACTTACAGAGAAAAGTAGGAGTATGACCATATCGCCCAGAGGGGTATAGATTATTGATCCATACTATATTTGGAGTCAAAAATATTAATTGCTTAAACCCTGATCACTAATGTTACTAGCAATTTTGTTTTACAAAAAAAGAAACCAATATATTCTAAAAACAAACATGGTTCAACACATAATCAAACACCCACATCACCTTTCTCATTCCAACTCAGGTTACAGTTCTGATCAGACTAAGAAATTCTCTACAAAGAATTAATCTGCATTACTTCACTAACTGCAAACATACAATTTAAGTGATTATTTTGTGGTAGGTCCATGAAGATTAAACAAAAATGAATTTAAATAAATAAAAATAAATAAGGTCATATATCATCTACCAGAGAAAATATGAAATATGAAGAATTTGCAATAAAATAGTTAGGGACAACATATGCAGAGAAGACATAAGGAATAGTGGCATACAAATGCAATTCTTATTCATAAAAGCCATGAACTTTTGCTACAATTAGAACATGAGGAAGAGATTGCAATTGAAATCTGGAAGGTCAGTTTGCAGTCAGATAGTAGAAGATCTCGAGTGCAGTGTAAAGATATTGGATTACAAAAGGTCTTAAAGGTTGGTAAGGGAAATAATATGATCAAACAATAGGTTTAGAAACACACTGACTAGCTTGTGGAACATGGTTTAGAGTGAGTAGAAAGGAGGAAAAAGGGGAGTTTTTTTGAGCTCAGGTGAGAGACAAAATTGATACAAGGGAGTAGAAATACTTTCTTTACAATAAATGGTAGATTTTATACGCAGTAAAGTGAAAGGAAAAGAAAAGGAACAGTTCATTAAGAAGAATGTAAGAAAATGATAAGAGTTTACACATATAGGCTTTAGAATGTAAGGAAATCCAGAGGTTGAGGTGAAAATTGGAAAGGAGCAGAAAATTAAATAAAGAAAAAATAGGAAAACACAATCAATTCATACTTCCCCATCATCAAGTAATTATTTTGGACTATATACATTTTTTTTTCTGAAACAATATACCACCAATTCTTCACCCTATAGGATGATTGCACAGTATCACAACTCATAACTCAGTTGAAAAAGAATCTGCCTGTGATTCAGGAGACCCTGGCTTGATTCCTGGGTTGGGAAGATCCACTGGAGAAGGCATAGGCTATCCACTCCAGTATTCTTGGACTTCCCTTGTGGCTCAGCTGGTAAAGAATCTGCTGGCAATGTGGGAGACCTGGGTTCAGTCTCTGGGTTGGGATGATTCCCTGGAGAAGTGAAAGGCTACCCACTCCAATATTCTGGCCTGGAAAATTCCATGGACTAAGTCCACGGGGTCACAAAGAGTTGGACACGACTGAGAGACTTTCACTTTCACAACTCAGCAGCACTGCTTCCAGAAACTTTAAAATCCAACGTCCAGCAACTAAATTATTTTCCTGAATTCAGGCCTTTTTTTTGACCTACCCATTAAGCACTACTGAAAATAGGTTTTGTTATTAGCCTCGGGCTTCTAGTAAGCATTTTTGCTTTTTTTAAAGGGAGACTATCACAGACCCTTATGCCCTAGGGAATTGAGATATCAGTATAGCCTTAATTTTGTTCATGGAGATTTACATTCAATTTCCATTAACAGTAATAGGAAGTTATTATCTAACTGGCACAGATGATTGGTAATTCAGAATAATTCAAGATAGAGTTACTTAATTTGATATTTTCTGCTACAAATGTCAACAACTTCCTTTTAACACTAAGTGTGCATCATGTTATCTACTTCTAGGTAATTCTCTACATAGGCAAAACTATTCGTTTTATAAGATATTTTAATATTGTAGATGGTTGATATCTTTAAAAAATAAAGCTATTTTAACACCCAGTTCTTAAAATTATCCAAAGAAGTATCTATTTAATAACCTTGAAAATAATCTAAAGGAAATTTTCTTCTTCATCTCTGAATATGAATTGAAACAGCAAAGTAAATATTACCAGCACATATCAAACAGAAAATTAAACATAAAGCCTTGCTGTTAATATTAAATTTTTAAAATATCCACTTATGAAGCTATGTAATTGGACTGACTATATTATATGAACTCAAATATATAAGATGAGAAGCAGACAAATAGATCTGAATTTAAATTGTAAGAAAGTGAAAGTGTTAGTCACTCAGCTGTGTCCTACTCTTTGTCATTCCATGAACTGTAGCCTGTCAGGCTCCAGTGTCCATGGAATTCTTCAGGAGAAATATTAAATTATCATGTATGTGTATGATATCATAAAAGTATCAGCTCATCTTTACTAAGAATAGGGTAGTTGTAGAAAAAAATCAGTATCACCGTTAAACTCTACCTTGATATTTAAATTTGTGTTTTTAACCAACATTTATAGTTACATGTTTTCCATTCATTTCTGGCAGAAAGAATTATTATAGAATAATTAATAATAATAATTGTTATAGAAACCCGCATATTTAATTAAAAACTAGCTCAACTGGGGATGTGAATAAGGACTGGTCATTTTGCAATCTGAGCACCCATGGTAGTTTTATATGCCACTGGGAGAACCCAAGAGACATGAAAGGGGGCTGAAACAACGCTGGGGCAAAACCTAGGGGAGTTAAGTTTTCAAGCAGCACACTGGCTGATCACACAATCCTCACTAGCCATTTTATTTCAAGAAACCAACTTCAGAATGGGAAGTAAAGGTTTCAAAACAGAAGAAAAAGAAATGACAGATTGCCAGCCTCCAACTAATACCCCAACCAGGTTTATGTATGTACAAATCTTACAAGAACTCACTTAATTGGAAGTTAAAGGAAATCTTGCCCTAGAAACAAGGGGGCTCTTTCATTGTGTACACAGTTATGGCCTAATAAAATATCTTTTTAGAATTCTGAGTTTAAATTAAGGAATTCTGGGGGGAATTTACATTTCCCTGTGTCTATGAGGTGTAAATATTCTATATGCTCTTCCTAGGACATTCTCAGTGGGTGAATGTATATGTATGTGTTTTGAAAACTTGACCTCTGCCATGCTATTTTTGATAGTAAATTCTGGATGTTACTTAGGTTACATCTTCCCCCACTCTCTTATGGGAAAGCATCTTATTGGTTTGAATTACTATTAATATATATTTTATTAAAGGCCAAAGGAGGCATCCTTTTTAATTGGAGAAATTAACATGGTGGCAAATCTATAGTGCCCTCATTATAAACAGCTATTTTATTGGTACCTATAAACACAAAAATCAAATTAAAGGTAGGAAAAAATATAATGATTAGCTTAAAAATTTCTTTAGTTTAAAAAAATTTCTTTAAAAATTTCTTTAGTTTTAGCTTTAAAATTTCTTTAGTTTAGTTTAAAAGAAAAATTGGTTTTTGAAGCTTTATTTGTGGTTTTTGATTCCTCTCTATGGGTCTTATAGATGCTAATAAAACCATTAGAATAAGTAATCCTAATGGAAAAAAAAATGTAAGGAAGTCCAGATAGTATTTCCAACAAAGTAGAACTTTAAAAAAAAATCTAATAAATAAAGTAATATTTAGATGACATTTAAAACAGGATAGATAAAATGGATATTTATATGGCTAAAACACAGGTTTTTATATTGATACACTGCCTAAGGCTGAAGGGCCAAAAGGGACCCCCTACTGGTCCTTAGTATTAAAAGCCAAAGAGTGAATTCTATTTACTTCAGTTTTAAAATACATATTTAATGGGTTAGAAAAAATGTACACTGAAATACCTGACCGCAATTATTTGGGGCAACATTTATGCCAAAGAGCCTAAATTCCTCAGCTCAGCTCCCCTTAAGTGATCCCAAAGCTTTTTAAATAAAAATAAAATGGACCGGGAAGCTCCTCTGTCCATGGGATTTCCCAGACAAGAAAACTAAACCAGAAATTAGTGCCTGGAGTGGCATATCAACAAGAATTTTCAATTGATTTAGAATGAATCTCCCAGCACTGTGGGACAAAATTTGATCATAAAATGTCTCCCAAATATTGGTCAAAATCCTGACCAATAGGAAGATCTTAGAAATGGAATATTAGTAAACAAAGGATGTTCCAGCCATCAGCATTTGCAGCCACTGTTAAGAGAGCTGGTGAGCCCTGAGGGAAGTAAGGAAGGAGGGAACACTAGCCATCTAGTTGCCATCAGACTACAGCCACTCCCGACAGTGATTCTTTAACGGTAATCGTTCGATGTTCCCAAATACCTGCCCCTTGTTGCAAAAACTCCTGTATATGCTATCCCCCACCCCACCCCGCCACCTTCTCTACAGTTTTCTCAGGGTTACTTGAGATGCTGCCTCCCAGGACTGACATCCTAAAAGTGTCCACCAAACCAAACATAACCAAAAAAAATAAATAAATAAAATTAAACTTTTTAGGATTTTTTTTTTTTTTTTAGTGCTTATCTAATTCATTGGATCTAGGATGAGGGGGTCTAAGACTATCTTCGATCAACTTCCATGATAATGCCAGTGTTGCTGGTGAAAAATCCATATTTTGGGTAGTAAGTCCATTTCTCCTAATGTTCCAAGTGATTAAGTACACAAACTTACTAAACCCCTTGATTCCCAAAGGTCATTAAATCTATAATGGGTAGAGCCCTAACTATATTGCTATTATTAGCCTACTTGTGACTTGTCAATGTTTTTGTTTTTCTCAATATTACTTATATCATTCTCTTTGGTACATAACTTATATTTGAGTTTAATTGATTTAATTCAGAACAAACTAAATCACTATTAGTGATTTTCTCCAATATGTATATTGTTAGTAGAGGAGAAATGTAAGTTAGGCAGAATGCTGACAACCTTTAGAAGAACTGAGAAATTAAACTTAAACCAGTGTTTGGAGGAATAATAGTCTACAATAACACTATGATACCTTATTTGCATCTGTGCCATGGCTGGTTTAATACAGAAGTACTGCATTGTGTCTCAATTTTTACATGATGATTCAATTCAATTGGCACAAAAATTTCATCTGAATCTAATCTTTAAACCTTTGTACATATTTCCCCTTGTGCATTTAG
Source organism: Cervus canadensis (assembly GCF_019320065.1). NCBI lineage: Eukaryota > Metazoa > Chordata > Mammalia > Artiodactyla > Cervidae > Cervus > Cervus canadensis. The sequence goes on along the minus strand of NC_057389.1, from coordinate 24,691,730 downwards.
TCAACCATGCCAAATCATTGTAGCACAGTTCCCTACTGGTATAGAGATTTTCTTTAGCATGTATAATGAAGTTCATTGTGAACTGGAGTAAGGTTAGAGCTAGGTCTGCCAGCTTGCTTTAAGTTAGAATGAAAAGGTATAGATGGTTGATTTGTATTGATGCAACCTGTAATTTAATTATGTTTCAATTTTCCAAAAGCTTTTAAAATGTGTTGTGCAGTGAAGCTGGATGATTCCACATTGTCTTCCACTAATAATAGATATAAATTCAGCATGTTTTAAAAGCTTGCATGAAACTGTCAGTTTACAAAGTGATATCGATATTATCCAGAGTAATGTATTCCAAGGAGAAAACAAAGGAAAAAAATTAAGATAAATAGAAATACAACTATCTTTTAAATAGACTCACAGCTGAGGTAAATTTCCACTCAGATTTTCACAGTTCTCAAAGGAAAATAGTAATCTAGCAGTCAGAAACAATTGATGATCTGTAGTAGTTTGAACTATTTGTCAAGAAATGGACTTACTCATATATTGTCAAGTATTCAAGTAATGTTAACCAGGACATGACATCTCCTAAATCATTCATTTTCATCCTAGGCATGAGAGACAGAGGCACATAATTGACAATAAATAATAAGAAACAAGTATTCCTAATGTACCTTTCTTTACCCAATTTTGTCTGCTTAGGGCCCTATCCTTGGTCCACTTCTCTCAGTGACACTCAAGTCCTGGACATTTCTACTCTCTTTCCCCTTTGAAATTAGGAAACTATTCTTTTCAACTGTTCTCTTGTTGACAATGTAATCTATTTCAGTGTATTAGTGGTTCACACTTATACTCATCTTTATCAATAACTCAGAGGAAATTATGGAACACACCATTTTGATTATGACACAAGTTGTTGAACTTAGAGACTATCATGTATTATTCTTTCATTCATTCAACAAATTTATGCTGTGTACTAAAGATATTTAACACATTATGTTTAACACATAAGTTTAGCAGGGCTAAACTTACAGCAATATGTATAATATTTATTACCCCTTACAACCTAGAAAGTAACAGTAAGCATGGCAATTTCAGGTACCTTTAAAATCTATTGGGGAATCCTCTAGATTTTAATTTGGGATGTCTGCACACCTATAAATTGCAACACATAATTAACTATAAGTTGTGTCTATATGTGAGGATGTTTCTATGGAAAAGTAAACGAGTTATATGAGTCATTTTTTTTATTCTAGGCATGTATTACAATTAAAATTGAAGTATATTTACTATGTGACTAGTACAGAACCAAATAAACATTAGTAATTTATGTAATTAAAAATGAAAGTGCAATTGTATCTCAAGGATTCATTTTATATCACTAGGATCAGAGACGACCTCAAATGTAACATTTTAACTCAAAATCAATTTAAAATCCAAAGTTAGTAGAACTTACTCAGAATGGATAATATAAGTATAAACTTGAGAGCACGTATGCACACACAGACACACACACACACACACAGACACACACACGCTCATATTCTGGTAGCTGCATGTTTGTCTCTTTGTCTCCAACATCACAGTGGGCAAATTGGTTAAAAAAAAAAAATGTTGGAGTTAAAGTAGAAAAACATTTAGATAACTTGGTAGCAGATAAGACACTATGTAACAATCTGGTCCTTAAAGACAGTGAAAACATTTCAAAACATCTAATAATTTAGTTCAGTTCATTTCAGTAGCTCAGTCGTGTCTGACTCTTTGGGACCCCATGGACTGCAGCACGCCAGGCCTCCCTGTCCATCACCAACTCCCAGAGTTTACCCAAACTCAAGTCCATTGAGCTGGTGATGCCATCCAACCATCTCTGCCATCCACTTCTCCTCCTGCCTTCAATCTTTCCCAGCATCAGTGTCTTTTCAAATGAGTCAGTTTTTCGCATCAGGTGGCCAAAGTATTGGAGTTTCAGCTTCAACATCAGTCCTTTCAATGGACACTTAGGACTGTTCTCCTTTAGGATGGACTGGTTGGATCTCTAATTACACACTTGAAATTCTTTGTAGCGATCAACATGAAATTTAAGCTCATTTCAGGGCTTACTAAAATTTAAGCATAGTGAAATCTTAACTTTTTCTGCATGGTTAGGAGGAACACTGATTTACTCTATAATCTGACATCTCATCTATAATACTTTTTTTTCATCTATAATGTTTTTACATCGATTATCTCACTAAGAGCAGAGTTCATCTGTGCCTATTTCTGTTCTACTTTTGCAACAAACAGAACCATAAAACAATATTACTCCATTAATATTTGTTTACTTTCTAGTTACTCTCAAAAATATTCTATATATATTTGTATCATATAGTTCTAATTCCCAAATCTTTTCAATTCAATAGTTAATTCAGAAAATCTCTCTGAAGATGGATTGCTACTATTTTGATAAAAATTTCTTGGCATAACAGCTTCCCATTTAGCTGCAAAACTGTGTTCTAATTAAATTCTTTCTAAGAAGTTATGCAAATTATTGGCAACCTTAATGCTCCCAGCATGTATCCTTTTTCCCATTGCAAGATTTCAGGAGTTTCATGTACAATTAGTTTACTAGCTACAAAACTTTGGGTGTGTGATTCATAAAACTATATTGTTTGGAGATAGCTCTTTCTTTTAAAAGAAAGTATAGCGGATAGAGACACTTTTCAATTTTCATTTGTTTTCTCTCACTGCAAGGTAAGGTCATTCGGAGGCTGAATCAAACTTTTAGAAAATCTTCAGTCAGTTCAGTTCAGTCGCTCAGTCACATCTGATTCTTTGCGAACCCATGGACTGCAGCATGCCAGGCTTCCCGGTCCATAATTGACTCGCAGAGCTTGCTCATCTCATGTCTATCAAGTCAGTGATGCCATCCAAACATCTCATCCTCTTTCGTACCTGTCTCCTCCTGCCTTCAATCTTTCCCAGCATCAAGGTCAGTTCCAAAGAGTCAGTTCTATACATCAGGTGGCCAAAATATTATAGCTTCAGATTCAGCATCATTCCTTCCAATGAATATTCAGGACTGATTTCCTTTAGATTGACTGGTTGGATCTCCTTGCAGTCTAAGGGACTCTCAAGAGCCTTCTCCAACACCAAAGTTCAAAAGCATCAATACTTTGGTGAAAAGCTTTCTTTGTAGTCCAAATCTCACATCCATACATGACTACTGGAAAAACCATAGCTTTGACTAGATGGACCTTTCAGCAAAGTAATGCCTCTAATTTTAATATGCTATCTAAGATGGACATAGCTTTTCTTCCAAGGAGCAAGTGTCTCTTAATTTCATGGCTGCAGTTGCCATCTGCGTTGATGTTGGGGTCCAAGAAAATAAAGTCTCTCACTGTTTCCATTGTTTCCCCATCTATTTGCCATGAAGTGATGGGACCAGATGCCATGATCTTAGTGTTCTGAATGCTGAGTTTTAAGCCAACTTTTTCACTCTCCTCTTTCACTTTCATCAAGAGGCTCTTTAGTTCTTCTTTGATTTCTGTCATAAGGGTGGCGTCATCTGCATATCTGAGATTGTTGATATTTCTCCCAGCAATCTTGATTCCAGCTTGCACTTCATCCAGCCTGACGTTTTACATGATGTATTCTGCATAGAAGTTAAACAGGCAGAGTGACAATATTCATCCTTGATGTACTCCTTTTCCAATTTGGAACCAGTCTGTTGTTCCATGTCAGTTCTAACTATTGCTTATTGACTTGCATACAGATTTCTGAGGAGGCAGGTAAGGTGGTCTGATGTTCCCACCTCTTGAAGAATTTTCCAGTTTGTTGTGATCCACATAGTCAAAAGTCAATAAAACAGAAATAGATATTTTTTCTGAAACTCTCTTGCTTTTTTGATGATCCAGTGGATGTTGGCAATTTGATCTCTGGTTCCTCTGCCTTTTCTAAATTCAACTTGAATGTCTGGAAGTTCACAGTTCATGTACTGTTGAAGCCTGGCTTGGAGAATTTTGAGCATTACTTTGCTAGTGTTTTAGATGAGTGCAATTGAGTGGTAGTTTGAACATTCTTTGGCTTTGCCTTTCTTTAATATTGGAATGAAAACTGACCTTTTCCAATCCTGTGGCCACTGATGAGTTTTCCAAATTTGCTGGCATATTGAGTGCAGCACTTTCACAGCATCATCTTTTAGGATTTGAAATAGCTCAACTGGAATTCCATCACCTCCATTAGCTTTGTTTGTAGTGATGCTTCCTAAGGCCCATTTGACTTCACATTCTAGGATGTCTGGCTCTAGGTGAGTGATCACACCATCAAGGTTATCTGGGTCATGAAGATTATTTTTCTATAGTTCTGTGTATTCTTGCCACCTCTTCTTAATATCTTCTGCTTCTGTTAGGTCCATACCATTTTTGTCCTTTATTGTGCCCATCATTGCATGAAATGTTTCTTTTGTATCTCTAATTTTCTTGAAGAGATCTCTAGCCTTTCCCATTCTATTGTTATCCTCTTTTTCTTTGCACTGATCACTGAGGAAAGATTTCTTATCTCTCCTTGCTATTCTTTGGAACTCTGCATTCAGATGGGTAAATCTTTCCTTTTCTCCTTTGCCTTTCCCTCCTCTTCTTTTCTCAGCTTTTTGTAGGGCCTCCTCTGACAACCATTTTGCCTTTTTGCATTTCTTTTTCTTGAGGATGGTCTTGATAATTATGTTCTGTACAATGTCATAAACTTCCATCCATAGTTCTTCAGATCTAATCCCTTGAATCTGTTTGTCACTTCCACTGTATAATTGTAAGGGATGATTTAGTTCACACCTGAATGGTCTAGTGGTTTTCCCTAATTTCTTCAATTTAAGTCTGAATTTGGCAGTAAGGAGTTCATGATCTAAGCCACACTAGTCTTGTTTTTGCTGACTGTATAGAGCTTCTCTAACTTTGCCTGCAAAGAATATAATCAACCTTATTTCAGTATTTACCATCTGGTGATGTCCATGTGTAGAATCTTCACTTGTGTTATTGGAATAGGGTGTTTGCTGTGACCAGTGCACTATAGAATGGTATCATTGATGACTTTGTATCAAAGCCCAAATTTCAAATAGGCACAGACATCCTTTTCATTCATCATTGCATTATTGTGTGTTTTAGCAACCAGCAAGAATTCCTGTTTTGTTTATTTCACTTTTTACCATATATAATACTCTACTCTGTAATCCAAGAGTACCTTTCCTCTTTTTTGTCCACATCAATTGCCTGTTTCCTTATTCTATTGAATAATTGATTTCTGACTGGCCAGAAATTAAGTAATTTATGTTCAGGCTTCTCAGAAATGAATTGAAATGTATTTTATTTAATTTTTTAACTCTTAAAATCTAAAAATAATTGGGACAAAATGTCTTAACAAACATTTGGTAAATGAACTTCTCTATATTTGCCTTGACAAGACGGATTTCCTATCAAGTTCCCTAATAGACTCACCAAAATTTATTGCCAATCATGATAATAAGACTGAAATACCATAGTCAATGTTATTAATCTGTCTGTGGCTCAATCTCTTTGCTGTAATATTGGGATAAAAGTACTGTTTAATTATAGAATTAGTATGAGGATTATAAAATATATATTTGCATATGTATATTAATACTTATATGTATTGATATAACTATACATATGTATTACATGTATTATATTATATGCTTGGGTCAACTTCCTGCAGATATCACTCATCATCATCATCATTGGCTTGTCCTAAAATATGACACCCTTAATTCTTTGAAAGATAAACTGTTATAAGATAGAGAGACATGTCTACAAGACGTGTGGCATGGATAAAGCCAAATTCAGAAACTCAGAATGGAGAAGGCAAAGATCAGAAATAATATTAACATTTTAACTGGTTGAGTAGAAACTAAAATAATATTGTAGGGTTATAGGAAGAACCTGAATTTGAGTCATGGGATAACAAAATGTCAAAGGAGAAAGGGAAATTACAAGGCTGATGGGTGTTTCTCTTTTGAAAAATGACACAGAATGCAGCAGGATAGGAATGAGAAAACCATTATAATCACCTTCCCCCCAAAAAATATACATCAGCTTAAGCAATATCAAAACCTGTTTTACCCAAAACACCCACCTTTTAAACAGACTGATCAAGTCTTCGTATAATTCAGTTGAAGGGAAACAATATAGCACAATATAATTTTCCTTTAAGAATAACATATTTTGCTTTGTTTCTTACAAATTTAAACTGATACCACATTTTATACATTTACTCTTTATAAGTGAACTTTTATTATTGTTGAAGTTAGGCTTTACATATTACATTTACCACATATTCTGAAATTCCCATTTCAGAGTTTTCCAATCAATTCTATTATTAAAAGAGAATAACACAACTATACATTTTAAGTACTCACACGATACCAGTAACCACTTTAAACCTGTTTTCATCCCTTTAACTCTCCTTATAGACCAATGGAATACCAATGAGAGGTGAGGACAAAAATAACTTGGTGCTAGAGCTCATGTTGCAGATGAGTGTGCTACTGTAGTAAAAAAATAAAATAAAAGCTCTGCGGTGAACATAGAGACACCAACAGTATATTATTGTGGAATAACTTCTTAAACAACTCAAATAATAGTTTATTTCATTTCTGGCTATCCCTCTTAAATGTTTTCACAACATTAAATATATTTTATATAAACAATTAAATTGTCTATGACCAAGAGGCCTATGTGGGTACTTTGCAGTGAAAATTGACCCCTGGACCTCTCATTCAGCCACTTCTCTCCCAAGGTAGCACATGTGCACATTCAAACATACTTCCCCTTGAAAAGAACACGGCTGACAATGGATCCAATGCCTCTGGGTGGGCCAGAACTTAGATACATAAGTTAAGCCAAGCTTATTTTTACCATCAGGAGGGCAAAAAGAGTTGTGTTGTATTTCAGTGTATTATTCCAAGGAGGATAACATACCTGTACAGTGGTACCAGTTTGCAGTCAGGACACACAGCTGTGATAATGACCCCTTTCTTCCAGTTCTTCACTCAGTTTCTTGATCAATGCTGATGTATCGCAAGGAAGAACTGTTCCTGATTGCTTACTTTTCTCCTGAGATTAAGTGAGAGAAATAGTAAATGTTAAATCAATTCCTTTATGTTACTTAGGGAGAAACCTCAACAAATCAAAATAATCCTTTGCCTCTCTGAGGTATGTTAGATCAGTGCAAATTAAAATTTCAGCATAAGCATATAGAGAGATTTTTCTGATCAAAGAAGACATAATTATTATATTCTATAAGAAAATGGGGCTTCCTAGGTGAGCTAGTGGTAAAGAACCAGACTGCCAACACAGAAGTTATAAGAGACATGGGTTCAATCCCTGGTTCGGGAATATCCCCTGGAGGAGGACATGGCAACCCTCTCCAGTATTCTTGCCTGGAGAGCCCCATGGACAGAGGAGCTTGGTGGGCTACAGTCCATGGGGTCGTAAAGAGTTGGACATGACTGAAGAGACTTTGCACACATGTGTGCCTAACAAAATGACCAAATTCAATCTGACAATTATTTAACCCTTTTCATTTTGAATATCATTTAAATAATGGCAGACAAGGTTTTAAGATATTTCCATCAAAAGTGTTTAAATCTTAAAGCATATCACTTGAAGTATTCCATTTATAGTTGGAACAGTATCCATTCAATATTTTGATAGTTTAAAATTGTCTGTTCCTTCTCTATGTTTCTTGTTCAAATTTGTCTTCCTAAATATGTTGAAATCAAAGGAATACTTTTCCACAGAGGAAATATGTAAAGAGATTAACCACCATGTATCAAGAACACCAGTGGTATACAAATTATGCCCCCTAAAGTTTAATATTGGTGTCTAATAAATATATTTTTCTGTAAAAGGTCGAGTAACATATGAAAAACTAGAAATCCATAAGAAAATCACACAAATATGAATGATATATAAATAACAAAAAGAGATTGTGAATGAGAAATAGATTTCTACATCCCTAAGGTCTGAAAAATATATTATCTGTGTAGCTGTTTAAATATATATTTTTACTGATTTGTGAAGTTGTTACTTTATAAAGCTGTCATTTTTTCCTCAATAACTACAGAGAGAGTTCTATAGCTTATGAAGAATAACTTAGAGCTAAATGAGGTAACTATAGGCACCCCATAATTTTACCTCTGTTGAACTCCGGGAAACAATTTGCACAGTGAAATTAATCTTTGAAGAATTGGCAATCACAATATAGATATTAAAATGACAGGTCTTTTTTTGCTTGTTTTTATCAATCGTTGAACAGCTGTGTTCTTACACAACTCAAACTGCTATAAAATAATTTCAGAAAGCTGGGCAAATGAAGGTATTCCAGGTGATAAAATCATGAATCAAATATTTCTACATTTGTTTTTCATAAAACAAAAAGCTCTGTTCTTATATTCTAACAATCTTATTCTACCCTACAGAGAAAGCACAGAAAGGAAATCTTCATGTTTTGAATCATGCCTTTTGATTAGGAAAGACATTTCAAATGTCTATTACAACTTTAACTGACTAATCAAGAAAAAATATCAATATAATTTGATAGTAAAACCATTAGGAAAAAGCATCATCTGCTATGAACTTTTATAGCAGTTTTAACTAAAGTTAATTTGGATACATACCAAAGCCTTTATCTGTCAAAATATAACAAAAAGAAGTATATACATCCTAAGTATAACAAAAAGAAGACATAAAATGCAAAGATCTCATATCAAACAGCATGTACTAATCAGATAAGTGTTGACATGGAACAATCAGTGATGAAGACAGCTTTGAAAATTTCAGGGCAATTCAGGAAGATATGACTATCAACAGAATAATTTAGGGCCTCACATAATTTCATGGAAGTAGAAATTGTGTGACCATTTTATTTGATGGTGCCAGTATATTGCATGGCACCAATATATTATAGTACAGTTTCTATTAAAAAAAACAAATTTGTTTTGTCATAATGCATTCACTGATCTTTTTTAATACAAATATTTAAGTAAGTGTATTTCATTATAGTTATCCAAATTGTGGATTATTGAGTCACTGTTCTTCTGGATAATTATCATATAACCATCTCACTGGTCATTGGGACTTCCTAAAATACTCGAGACTAGTATATTCATATTTATAATGAGTAAAAAGCTCTACCCTCAAAACATAAAATTTTCTTGATAAATTAAGGAGAAATTATATTTTGACATGTTAAATTATATTTTATTTTTTAAATATATAGTTGTATTGATAAAGTAAAATTTAGCCATGTAAGAAAATATTTCCAAAAAAAGCTGTATACATTTTAAATTGCATGCATTTTGGGTTTTTTTGAGTTTCCTTTTTATTTTTGGCAGCTAAATACAAGTTCCCTGGTGCAGAGAGTGTATCCAAGGCTTTCTTGATTTTTCTTTTATTTTTTTTAAAATAAAACTTGTTATTTTGGGGATATGTGCATCGGTGGATTGTATAAAACAGTATCTCACCCCTCTTTTGATTCTTCAAATTAAAGAAAGTTATTAAGGTAATTCTTTCATTTAAACACTTTAAAATCAGTAACTTACAAAGGTGGTGATTTAATTCAGACTAGTAAACTACTTTGTTGACACAGTTACAATTCAGAATTGCTTAGGATAACAAAATAAGAAGACCACACAGAAAGTGGTTATTAAAAAATAACAATTTTCAATTTCCAGTCTAACATATAAAGAATTTAGAAGGCATCACTCCTGTTATCACAAGAAAAAGTTGAGCATAAAACAACTGAACATCAACAAACTGAAAATCAACTCTTAGATCAGAGAATTGAAGTAACAGGGCAAACCACTCCCTGAAAACTTGAGAGGAAGGAGGATACCAAGAACCACATCTTTCCAGAATCAAATAACTCAGAAGCAGAAACCCACAACAGGAGCCAATATTGGAATGTTTAACTATGGGGCTTTTACTATCAACAGTGAATTTCCAGAGAATGTGTGTGGATAAGCTTGAGTGTTACTCTAGAGGACCAGTTTTCATAGGGTTTTGCAAGTTTTACTTTTATGAACACAATCAGTTTCTCAGGATGAAGATTTAAGAAATTCCTTAACCAACCTAAAGGAGATATACAATTCCAGCCCCCTCTAGCCTTTCTGCCTCAAGATAGGGTGCAGAAGGGGTCAGGAAGAGAGCTCAGAAGCACCTATCAAGACTGTAGTCTAGGGGCGCAAAATCACTAAAAGAGAGACAGCCATAGGATTATAGAATACTTTTCTTCCCACATCTTACCATCACCTCAATCAGACTCCTGTAAAATAACAGTGAATTACATCTAAAAAAACTGCAAGTTTCAGACTCTATTTTAAAAAGAGTCTCTAGGGAAGCACAAGACACCAGATAAGAGGAACACAAGGACGCCAGTGGAAATTTTAGCTCCTAACACTAATTGCAGAAAACAGTGGACACAGCCTAACTCCTAGCCAGGAAAAAACAAAACAAAACACATAAAATCTCACACTAAAGGTCTCTTTACAACAGTTCCTTTCTGTCAGGAAGCATTTAACAAGAGGCTTCCTGTGCGCTGTTTTGGATCTGTCAGGAGCCCTCTGGCCCTTATTAATTCCTGAATATTCAGGAATTAAGAGGAAAGGCATGCCTTTCCCCTGGGCTGAGGAATCCAGGCATTTCTCTTTATGGTGATAAGTACCCTCTTCCTTTTTATGAGCCATAGGGTAAAAGGTGATTGTTTGCAACTCTCTCTTTGATAGGGATTGTCTTATGTTTTGTAAGTCTGTAATTTTAATCTTTATCTTTGCTGAGAATAACCACCTTGTAAGACAGTATATATGCACACACCATGTTGATTAAAACACCTTTGCTCCATCAGAGCTTGGGTCCCTGCGTCTTTCTTTCTTTTTTCTTTCTGTCTTTCTCTCTCTCTCTATCTCTCTATTTCTGGCTAAATCCTTGGAGCGCGGAGGCCCGCTGAGCTCACTTTCTTGCCCTGGCTTCTAAGACCCTCTTGAGAAGGCACACTGCACCTTCACCCACTGGAGAGGGCGCCCGGTGCCCACGTGCAGCAGCGCAAGCCCTAAGAACAGGGCTCTATTGGCTTTCCGCGTGAACCAGGGGATATCAGCCTCTTTCTCGCTCTTGCTCTCCGGACCACCAGGTTCCGGTCCATTAAAGGACCAACAAGCGCTATCAGCCTCCTTCTCTCTCTTACTTTCTTATCGTCGACTCTGGACTACCAGGTTCCGGTCCATTAAAGGACCAACACCTTTCACAAAATAATCATATGAAACTTTCAACAAAAAAGTTACAAGTCAGTCTAAAAGGAAAATAAAAACAGTTTGAAGAGACCAAGCAAGTAATAAGACAAAGATATGGAAGAAATTTTGAAATTATCAGACTGGGAGACTTAAAATTACTATGGTTAATACAGTAAGTGCTCTAAAAGGAAAAGTGGACAACATGCTAAATCAGATGCCTAATGTTATCAGAGAGGAAAACCCAAAGAATGAACCAAAAAGTTATAAAAATTAAAAAGATGAAGGGTGGTCAAGATGACAGAGTAGAAAGATCCTGTGTTTACCTCCTTCCATGGGCATACAAAATTTACAATTATTTATAGAGAAACTATTTATGAGAAATACCAGAAGACTAGAAGAAAATATCTGAAACTAAAGATAAAAAGAGGAAACACAATGAGTTGTGTAGGAAGGGCAGACATATGCTATAGTGAAGACCCATACCTCTGGTGAAAGTGAGTGAAAGTGAAAGTCGCTCAGCATGGACTATATAGTCCATGGTATTGTCCAGGCCAGAATAGTGGAGTGGGTAGCCTTTCCCATCTCCAGGGGATCTTCCCAACCTAAGGATGGAACCCAGGTCTTCCGCATTGTAGGTGAATTATTTACCAGCTGAACCACAAGGGAAGCCCTTTCTCCAGCAGATCTTCCTGACCCAGGAACCAAACCGGAGTCTCCTGCATTGCAGGCGGATTCTTTATGGGAGGATAATTGCAATTGCAAAGATACTCCTCAAGGAGTAAGGGGTCCATTGGGCTCTCTAGCTTGAAGATCCAACACTGGAAAGATGAGCCTCCAGAAAGTTTGTCTTTGAGGTCCAGAGAGATTTACTTTTGGATGAGCCACTGTGCTCTAGGGAATAGAGACTCCATCTTAAAATTTCACACTCTCTAGGATGCAGGGCAGAAGCAGTAATTTGAAAGGAGCCTGGGTCAGACACCTGCTGATTTTAGACAGCCTCCTAAAGAGACAAGAGGCAAATGAAGCTAAACTGAGGGATATAGACACTGATGGCAGACGTTTCTGGGAGCTCATTCTACCACATGCACACCGGCGCAGGCAAGCACCATTTTAGAATCCTCCCTCTAGCTTTAATAAGGATCGACCTGGGGAAGGAAATGGCAACCCACTCCAGTACTCTTGCCTGGAAAATTCCATGGACGGAGGAGCCTGGTAGGCTACAGTCCATGGGGTCGCAAAGAGTTGGACACGACTGAGTGACTTCACTTTATTTTCTTTCTTTCTCCTCCACTCACTCTCTTGCCATTAGTACTGGGATGCCTCAGACAAAGCAGTTAGCCTGAGAGGGACGCAGACACACCTACCAGCAGGCTCACTGTCTTAAGACCCTGGAGACCACAACTTCCCTGGAACTCAGTACTGTGCACCAGAGGGCTCAAAATATCACCCTGGATACCAGTGCATCATCACTTGCTCCAGAACCACTGAGGCCCTTCAGAAAGATGCCAGGATTTGGCTCTGCCTATCAGCAGACTATCATTAGCTTCAGGACCTGCCAGGGCCCTGCAGAGAGAAAACCTGGGACTCAACACTTCACATCAGTGGGTAGTTATTAGTCCAGGACCAGTTTCACAAACCAGTAGGCAGGCATCAGCTGCAGGATCCCTTGGTCTCTCTCCATCCACCAGAGGATGAACACCTGCCCAGGACAACTATAGCCTTGCAACCTGCCTTGTCAGGAACCAACAGTAGCTTGGTACTGAGCCCTGAAGACCAGAATGCCAACACAAGCTTTTGAACACCTTGGGACTCTCAGTCAGCTTCCCTAAGATCCAGCCTCACCCACTAGTCGGGCAACATTAGGTTTGAAAAACCTTGAACTCACAGACAGCTGTGCCAGGAACTGGTCCTGCCCACTGTTTCTGGCCACTTCCAAACAAGGCAGGGCCTGGCAACCAACTGAACCATGAACTAGTTACATGAACTTTCCAGATCATCCACATAGTTTGCTTACCATAACAGGTATATCCATGCAATCCTCAGCTCTGGTGACTAGAGAGAAGTGCATTTCTGGTTTGCATAGGACTTCTATTAAAGAACAATTCTATGATTGGAGGATGGAACCTACAAAATAAATGCCAATAAAAACAGAGATTTTGCAAAATGAGTCAACAGAGGAACATATTACAAATATAGGAACAAGATAAAACCCTAGAATGATTAAATGAAGATAAGCAGAGACATTGATTTGCCAACAAAGGTCCATCTAGTCAAGGCCATGGTTTTTCCAGTAGTCATATATGGATGTGAGAGTTGGAGTATAAAGAGAGCTGAGCGCCAAAGAATTGACGCTTTTGAACTGCGACGTTGGAGAAGACTCTTGAGAGTCCCTAGGACTGCAAGGAGATCCAACCAGTCCATCCTAAAGGAGATCAGTCCTGAATATTCACTGGAAGGACTGATGCTGAAGCTCAAGCTCCAATACTTTGGCCACCTGATGCAAAGAGCTGACTCATTGGAAAAGACCCTGATGCTGGGAAAGATTGAGGGCAGGAAGAGAAGGGGATGACAGAGGATGAGATGGTTGAATGGCATCACTGACTCAATGGACATGAGTTTGGGTAAACTCTGGGAGCTGGTGATGGACAGAGAGGCCTGGCGTGCTGCGGTCCATGGGGTCGCAGAGAGCTGGACATGACTGAGTGACTAAACTGACTGAACTAAGCAGTCTACCCAATAATGAGCTCAAGGTAATGATTGTAAAGATGATCAAGGAAATCACAGGAAGATTGGATGAGCATATAAATGTTTAAAGTGAGAAGTTATAACAGACATCACAGATAAATATAATTGATTATGAGATTACTACAAGTAATGAATGATACAATAAAATGATTCTATAGAAGAAATGGACAAATTTCTAAAAAAAAAAAAAATTCCTAGAATCTCCAAAGACTTAACCAAGTAGAAAATGTGAACCAGAATATTTACCAGTAATGAAACAAAACCAATAATTTAAAACAAAACAAACAAACAAAAACACAATTCCCCCTAAGCAAAAGTCTTTAGAGAAGAGTTAACACCCAATTTTTCAAATTATTCCAAAAAAATTGGAGAGGAATGAATGCTTCAAGCTCACTGAATGAGCATCACAACAGAACCAAAAACAAACAAACAAACAAACAAATCACAAACACACACACAAAGAAAATTAGAAGCCAATAACACTAATGAACACAGGTGAAAAATCCTATGGAAATATTAGCAAGCAGAATTCAACAATATGTTAAAAGGCTCATACATCATAAACAATTCAGTTTAACCCCAATGATAGAAGGATGGCTCAATATCAGCAAATTAATCATCATGACACTGTACATTAACAAATTGAAAAATAAAATAAAAATGATATGATCATCTTGATAGATGCAGAAAAACTATTTGACAAAATTCAACATACATTTATGATAAAAATTCTCAACAAACTGGTAGAGAAGAAACATCCCTGAACATAAAAAAGTCTATACATGACAAAACTACAGTGAACACCATACTCACAGAAAGGATTAAAGCATTTTCTTTAACATAGGAAACAAGAAAAAGATGCTCCTTCTCACCACTTTTATTTTATTTAAATACTCTTTGCTTAGTATTGGAAGTCCTGGCCAGAGAAATCAGATATGGGAAATAAATAATATAAATAAAAATTTCCAAACTGGAAAAGAAGTAAAACTGTCATTGTTTTTCAGATACTATATTTAATAAATCCTGAAGACCTCACAAAAATACTATTTGAACACATCAAAGAATTTCAGAAAGTTGAATAAAAAACTGATCCACAAAAACTTGTTGTATTTCTATACACTAACAAAAGTATCAGAAATTAAGAAAAATCCTACTTATCATTGCATCAAAAAGGATAAAGTACCTAGGAATAAGTCTAAAAATGAGGCAAAAAAAAAAAAAAAAAGAAAACTTACTTCAGAAACCATAAGATGCTGATCAAAGCACAAGCAAATGGAAAGAAATACTGTGTTTCTGAACTGAATGAATCAATATTGTTAAAATGACCATACTTCTCAAGACAACTTACAAATAAAATGCAACTCTTATGAAATTATCAGTGGTATTTTTAACAGAACTAGAGCAAATAATTCCAAAATGTATATAAAAACTAAAAGACCCCAAATAGCCATAACAATCTTGACAAAGACTATAGCTGGAGGAATCACTCTCCCAGATTTCAAACTATACAAACTCTAGTAATCAAAATAGGACAGTACAGGTTAAAAAATGTACATAAAGATCAGTAGAACAAAATAGAAAGCTCAGAAATGAACCCACTCATATAGGCAATCCATACATGACAAAGGAGGCAAGACCATATCATGGGGAAAAGATAGTTTCTTTAATAAATGGTGTTTAGAAAACTGGATAGCAGTATGCAAAAGAATCAAACTGGACTACTTTCTTATACCATATACAAAAATAAACTAAAAATGAATTAAAGACTTAGATGTAAGACTATAAAGAACAAAGCTGCTTTCCCAGAAGAAAACACAAGCCGTGCACTCTGACAGTGGTCTTAGTGATATTTTCTTTTGGATTTGTCTCCTCAAGCATGGGATAAAAGGGAAAAAAAGTTAAACAGGGTTACATTTAACTAATTAAAAAAAAACTTTTGCACAATGAAAGAAACTATCAATAAAATAAAAAGGCACCCCACTGAATGGGAAAAGATATTTACAAAGACTCTACCCCTTCATCTTCAGGTTCACCTCTCACCAAGTTGATAGCCTCATGGGGAAAGTTTTGCCAGTACAACATGTGGAAAGATGTGACTTGTGTTATTATCAAATCCAGCTCTTCAACCAATCCTCTGGATACATGCATACGGTATGGGGATGCTACCTCACAGACAGTCCCTCAAGACTTCAATAGGTAACTTTTCACCTAATTTTCTTGAGACAGAGAAAGTTATGCAAAATGATAAAACAGTGGAATTTGTTTCCACTGAAAGAATAAGAGAAAAAAAGAAAAAAAAACTGAAAAATACAATTAGTGAAACAGAAACCAGTTGCCAGCTAAAGAGTTTGAAGCAGTAGTAATAAGACTACTGATTGAATTTGGAACACGAAGAGAAACACCATGAAGATTTTAATAAGGAACTAGATAAAAAAGAAGAAACAGACCACAATAGAAGACTACAATAAGTGAAATTTAAACAGTCAAAGAAATTAACAGCTGAATATGTAATACAGATGAATGCATAAGTGCTCTGAAATATAGAATAATAATAATCATCAAACAAAATGGCAAAAAGGAAAATAAATGACAAAATAAAAACTACTTAAAAGATTTCTGGGATAACAATAAGCATAGTAACACTTGCATCAAAAGGGTCCCAAAAATGAGAAGAGAGAATGGGGTCAATAATATATTTGATGAAAAAAAAATTAAATAATCTATTTGAATATATATATATATATATATATTTGATGAAATTATTGCAGAACCATGACCAACTTGAAGAATGAAACAAATATCAAGTACAGGAAGTACAGAGGGTCCAAAAAAATAATTCAGAGTTACAAGAAGACATATCATTATTAAAATGGCAAAATTTAAAGATAAAGAGAATTCTAAAAGTGGGAAGAAAAAAAAGTTATGTACAAGAGAACTTCTATAAGATTATCAAATTATTTGTCTGTAGAAATATTGTAGCCAGAAGAGAGCTTGGTAATAGAAAAACCTGCAACATATGATATTCTACTCCAACAAGATAATAATTTAGAATTGAAGGAAAGATAAAAATAAGCAAACACTAAAAGAATTGATCAATAGGAAACCTACCCTAAACATGTTAAGGGTCTTTCTAAGTGGTGCTCAGCCTTCTTTATGGGCCAACTCTCACATCTATACATGACCACTGGAAAAACCATAGCTTTGACTATTCAGATCTTTGTCGGCACAGTGATGTCTATGCTTTTTAATACTCTGTCTGTCAAGGTTTGCCATAGCTTTCCTTCCAAGGAATAAGTGTCTTAATTTTATGGCCACAGTCACTGTCTGCAGAGATTTTGGAAACCAAGAAAAGAAAATCAGTCACTGCTTCCACTGTTTCCCCTTCTATTTGCCATGAAGTGGTGGGACTGGATGCATGATCTTAGATTTTTGAATGTTGAGTTTTAACTCAGCTTTTTCACTTTCCTCTCTCACCGTCATCAAAAGACTCTTAAGTTCCTCTTCACTCCCTGCCATTACAGTGGTATCATCTGCCTATCTGAGGTTTTTGATATTTCTTCTGGAAATATTGATTACATCTGATTCATCCAGCCTGGTATTTTTCCTGATGTACCCTGTAGATAAGTTAAATAAACAGGGTGACAATGTACAGCCTTGATGTCCTCCTTTCCCAATTTTGAACCAGTCAGTTGTTCCATGTAAGGTTCTAAATGCTGCTTCTTGACCCACATACAGATTTCACAGGAGGCAGGTACAATATTCTGGTATTCTGATCATTTTAAGAATTTTCCACAGTTTGTTGTGACACAGACAGTCACAGGCAAAGAAACAGAAGTAGATACTTTCCTGGAATTATCTTACTTTTTCTATGATCAAACGATGTTGGCAATTTTATCTCTGGTTCATCTAGCTCTTAGAAACCCAGAATGTATATCTGGATGTTCTCGGTTCATGTACTACTGAAGCCTTGATTGAAGGATTTTGTGTATTATATAACAAGGATGTGAAATGAGCACAATTGTATGATAGTTTGAACATTCTTTGGCATTGTCTTTCTTTGAGATTGGAATGGAACTTGACATTTTTGAATCCTGTGGCCAATGCTGAGTTTTCCAAATTTGCTGACATACTGAGAATAGCACTTTAACAGAATCAATTGTTAGGATTTTAAATAGCTCAACTGAACTGGAATTTCATCACCTCCACTAACTTTGTTTGTTGTAAAGCTTCCTAAAACCCACTTGACTTCACACTCTGGGACATGTGGCTCCAGATGAGTGACCACACCATTGTGGTTAACCGGGTCATTAAGATTTTCTGTATAGTTCTGTGTTCTAACCACTTCTCACTATCTTCTTCTTCTGTTAGATCTTTACATTTTCTGCCCATTACCATGCTCATCCATGTATGAAATGTTACTTTGATATCTCTGTTTTCTTGAGGATATCTCAAGTCTTTCTACTGTTTCCCTCTATTTCTTTGCATTGTTCATTTAAGAAGGCCTTCTTATCTCTCCTGGCTTTCTTCTGCAACTGTGCCTTTAGGTGGGTCTATCTTTCCCTTTCTCTATTGCTTTTGGCTTTTATTCTTTCCTCAGCTATTTTTGAAGCCTCCTCAAACAACCACTTTGACTTCTTGTATCTCTTTTTTTTTTTTTTTTTGGAGTTATTTTGTTCATTGCCTCCTATACAATGTCATGAACCTGTGTCCATAGTTCTTCAGGCACTCTGTCTACCAGATCTAATCCCTTAAATCTATTCGTCACCTCCAGTGTATAATCATAAGAGATTTAATATGGGTCATAACTGAATTGCCTAGAGGTTTTCTCTACTTTCTTCAATTTAAGCCTGCATTTTGCAATAAGGAACTCTTGATTTGAGCCACAGTCAGCTCCAGATCTTGTTTTTGCTGACTGTATAGAGGCTTCTCCATCTTCAGCTGTAAAGAATATAATCAACCTGATCTCATTGTTGAGGATCTAGTGATGTCTATGTGCAGAATCCTATCTTGTATTGTTGGTAAAGGGTGTTTGCTATGACCAGTGTGTTCTCTTGACAAAACTCTTTGCTCTGCTTCATTCTGTACTCGATGACCAACCTCGCCTGTTACTCCAGATATGTCTGGACTTCCTACTTTTGCATTCCAATTCCCTATAAAGAAAAGGAAACCTTGTGTGTGTTTCTGTGTTTTAGCTCTAAAAGGTCTTCTAGGACTGTATAGAACCCTTTAATTTCAGCTTCTTCAGCATTTGTAATTGGGGCAAAAATTTGGATTACTATGATGTTCAGTAGTGTGCCTTGGAAACAAACAGAGATCATTCTGTCTTTTTTAAGGCTGTATCCACATAATTCATTCTGGATTATTTTGTTGACTGTGAGAGTTACTCCATTTCTTCTAAGGGCTTCTTGCCTATAGTAGTAGGCAAGAATACAATGGTCATTTGAATTAAATTCGCCCATTCACATCTATTTTAGTTCACTGATTCCTAGGATGTCAATAGTCACTCGCCATCTCCTGCTTGATCATGTCCAATTTACCTTGATTCATTGACCTAGCATATCAGGCCCCTATGTAATATTATTCTTTACAACTTCAGACTTTACCTTTGACACCAGACACATCCACAACTGAACATTGTTTCTCCTTTGGCCCATCAATTTCATTCATTCTGAAGCTATTAGCAACAGCACAAACTGAGGAGGAACTAAAGAACCTCTAAATGAGGGTTAGAGAGGAGAATGAAAATGCTGACTTAAAACTCAACATTCAAAAAACTAAGATCATGGCATCTGGTCCTATCACTTCATGGCAAATAGATAGGAAAAAAAAATCAGAAAATTGGCAGATTTTAGCTTTTTGAGCTCTAAAGTCATTCCAACCATGAAATGAAAAGGTGCATGCTCCTTGGAAGAAAAGCTTTGACAAATCGAGTCAGCATATTACAAAGCAGAGACATATCTTTGCTGACACAAGTCTGTATAGTCAAAGTTATAGTTTTTCAGTAGTCATGAACAGATGTGAGAATTGGATCACAAAGAAAGCTGAGCACCAAAGAATCAATGCTTTTGAATTGCGGTGCTGGGGAGGACTCTTGAAAGTCCCTTGGGCAGCAAGGAGATTAAACCATTCAATCCTAAAGGAAATCAACCCTGAATATTCATTGAAAGGGCTGATGCTGATGCCCTGATATTTTGCTCACCTGATGCAAAAAGCTGACTCATCGGAAAGGGCCCTGAAGCTGGGAAAGATGGAAGGCAGGAGGAGAAGGGGGTGACAGGGGATGAGATGGTTGGACAGCAACACCAACTCAATGGACATGAGTTTTCGCAAACTCCAGAAAATAATCAAGGACAAAGACACCTGGCATGATGCCATCCATGGGATCCACAAAGAATTAGATATGACTTCATGACTGAATAACAGCCACTTCCCCAATAGCATATTGGACACCTTCCAACCAGGGGAGCTCATCTTCTACTGTCATATCTTTTTGCCTTTTTAAACTGTTTATGGGGTTCTCAGGCAAGAATACTGGTGTGGTTGCCATTCCCTCCTCCAGTGGACCATATTTTGTCATAAATCTTCACTGTGATCTACCTATCTCTCTTGGTTGGGCCTGCACTGCGTGGTTCATTGCTTCATTGTATTATACAAGTCCCTATGCCATGACAAATCTCTGATAAACTTTTAGCCAGGTTCATTAAGAATGATATAGAGGACCTAAATAAATAAATCAAGAAATGAAGGAAGAGAAATAACAACTAGTATCACAGAGATATAAAATCAGAAAAGATTAGTATGAAGAATTATGTGCCAACACATTGGACAACCATAAAGAAAGGAACAAGATTCTAGAAATATACAATCTTGCAAGATTGAATCAGGAAGAAATAGACAATCTAATAAGATAGATCACTAGTATTTAAACTAAATCTGTATTAATAGTAAAAAAAAAAAAAAAAAAATCTCAGCAAACAAAAGTGTATGAAAAGTCTTCACAGCATAATTCTCCCTAAGACATAAAGAAAGCTAATACCTATTCTCTTCAAACTATTTCACAAATATGAAGAAATGTAACACCATCAAATTCATTCTGTGAGGTAAAAATTACTCTGATACCTAAACCAGAAATAGATGTTACAAAAAATGATAGGCCATATACATAAATGCAAAATATACATAATATACATAAATTAAAAATCCTTGAAAAAATATTGACACTAAATTCAACCTTACATAAAAAGTATTATAAACCATGAACAAGTATAATTTATTTCACATATGCAGTGCTGACTTAATATCCACTCAATCAATGTGATACACCAAACTAATAAGAGGAAAAATTAAAAATCATATTAAGATATTAATTTTTTAAAAGTCATTCAGTCATGTCCAACTCTCTGCAACCCCATGGACTATACAATCCATGGAATTCTCCAGGCCAGAATACTGGAGTGGGTAACCTTTCTCTTCTCCAGAGGATCTTCCCAACCCAAGGTCGAACCCAGGTTTCCTGCATTGCAGGCAGATTCTTTAACAGCCGAGCCACAAGGGAAGTCCTAAGATCTTAAAGCATTTGACAAAAGCATTTGATAAAAGTCAAGATCCATTTGTGACAAAAACTCTTATGAATGTTGGAATAGAGGGAACATAATCCAACATAACTAAGACTATGACAAACCCACAACTAACATCAAACTAAATTGTGAAAAGCTGAAAACTTTTTCGTTAAATTCAGGAACAAGACAAGGATGTCCACTCTCATCACATTTGTTTAACATAGTATTGCAAGCCATAGCCACAACAATCAGATAATAAGAATAAATAAAAGACACATAAATTGGAAGGAAAGAAGTAACATTGTCACCTTTCAGACAGCATAATACTATATATAGAAGACATTAACATTTAGACCAAAAAAAACAAAGCTATTAGTGCTAATAAATGAATTCAATAACATTGCATGACACAAGATTAATACACAGAATTCTGTCACTTTCTTATACACTAATAATTCGCTATCAGGGTGTAAAATGTAAAGAAAAAAATTCCTTAATCTCAAGATATGTATCTAGGAGTAAACTAAACCAGGGAGTTGAAAGATCTATACTCTGAAAACTATAAAACATTATGAAGGAATTTGAAAGCAATACAAAGTAATAGAAAGATATCTTGTGTCTTTGATTAGAAGACTTAATATTATTAAAATGTCCATATCACACAAAAGTATCTACAAATTTTATGCAAATCTTATCAAAATATCTATGACATTTTTCACAGAACTAGAACAAATAATCCTAAAATTTATAGTAACCAAAAAGACTGCAAATTTCCATAGCAATTTTGAGCAAAAAAATAACAAAGCTGGGTTTATCACTCTCCCTGACTTCAGACAATAATGTTAAGCTACAGTAATCAAAACAGCATGGTGCTTGCACAAAAACAGGCATGAAGATAAATGGAACAAAAGAGAGAACCTAGAAATAAACACATGTACTTATCGTCAGTTAATCTTTGATAAAGGAACCATAATATTAAATGGAGAGAAGTCAGTCTTTTCAATGCATCTGTTGGGTAAACCTGACAGCCACATGTAAAATAACGAAATTAGAGCTTTTTCTCACATCATATTAAAACAAAACAAACAAACAAACAAAAAAAAAAAAACTTCAAAATGGAAAAAAGACTTAAGTGTGAGCCCTGAACCCATAAAACTCCTGGGAGACAATATGAGCAGAACACTCTTTGACATAATTGTAAAATTATTATTTTATTTGAACTTAAGACCAAAGAAACAAAAGCAAAAGTAGAAACAAACAAAAGCAAATACCTATGTAACCCCCTCAAAAACAAAACAGAACAAAACAAAACAAAACAAACAAACAAACAAAAAAAACCTGGAGCCTCATTAAAAGCATTTGTACAGCAAAGGAAACCATCAACCAAAAGAAAAGAAAATCTGCAGCTTTGGAAAATATCTGTGAATGATATGACTAACAAGAGATTAATATCTAAAATGGATGAACAGCTGTTATAACTCAAAAAAAAAAAACAAAACCTGATTAAAAAAAATGATAGGAAGATCTGAATACACTTTTTTCCCAAAGAAGATATAGTTAATGGACAAACACAGGAAAAAATGCTTAACATCACCCATCAACAGAAAAAGTATCTCAAAGCTATGATGTGATATCAGCTCATACCTGTCAAAATGGTTATCTTCAAAAAGTGTATAGATAATAAATATTGGCATGGATGTGGAGAAAAGGAAATTATAGTACAGTGTTGATGAAAATGTTTATATATATACATACACACAATGGAATATTACCTAAACATAAAAATCACTCTAAAGACAGAAAATGAAAAGGAACTAAAAAGCCTCTTGCTGAAGGAGAAAGAGGAAAGTGAAAAAAACTGGCTTAAAACTCAACATTCAAAAACTAAGATCATGGCATCTGGTCCCATCACTTCATAGCAAACAGATGGGGGAAAATTGAAACAGTGACAGACTGTATTGTCTTAGGCTCCAAAAATCACTACAGACAGTGACTGCAGCCAAGAAATTAAAAGATGCTTGCTCCTTGGAAGAAAAGCTATGACAAATCTAGACAGCATATTAAAAAGCAGAGACATCACTTTTCTGACAAAGCTCCATATAGTCAAAGCTATGTTCTTTGCAATAGTCATGTATAGATGTGAGAATTGGACCATAGAGAAGGCTGAGGGTTGAAAAATTTATGCTTTTGAACTGTGGTGCTGAAGAAGACTCTTGAGTCCCTTGGACACAAGGAGATCAAACCAGTCAATCCTAAAGGAAATCAACCTGGAAGGACTGACGCTGAAGCTGAAGCTCCAGTACTTTGGGCACCTGATGTGAAGAGCCGAATCACTGGAAAAATACTGATGCTAGGAAAGATCAAGGGCAGGAGGAAAAGGGGGAAACAGAGGATGAGTTGGTTGGATGGCATCACCAACTCAATGGACATGAGTTTGTGCAAGATCCAGGAGATAGTGAAGGACAGGAAGGTCTCACAAGCTGCAGTCTGTGGGGTCGCAAAGAGTCAGACAAGACTGAGAGACTGAACAGCAACAAAAATAGCGTAATTCTGTCATTTGCAACTTGAATGGACTTTGAGGATATTATGCTTAATGAAATGTCAGACAGAAAAGCACAAACACTGTATGTTATCACTTGTATGTGAAATGTTAAAAATACAACACACAAATGAATACACCAATAGAGATACATACCCACAGATAATGAGAACAAAGTGGTGATTAGCAGTAGGGAGAGAAGGGGGAGAGGGGCAAGAGAAGGTTTTGGGATTAAGGGACACAAACTACCATGCATAAAATAAGTAAACAACAAGGGTATATTGCACAACTTGGAGAAATATAGGTATTATTTTATAATAATTGAAATATAATCTATAAAAATTTTAATCACTATGGTATACACTTATAAATCAATTAAAAACATATATAGTTACAATGCAAATTTTTAAATCATATTTCTTGACAGCTCATAGTACAGCAGAGGTTAATAATCTGATATTCTCCTCTGTTGTTTTGATTATGACCAGTAGGAAGCAGGGAGAGGCTGGAGAATGGTGCATTTCTTAGAGAATAATGAATTCTTCAAACATGATCCACTGGACAAAGGAATGGCAACCCACCCCAGTATACTTGCCATGAGAATCTCATGAACTGTATAAGACAAAAAGATATGACATTGAAAGATAAGTCCTCCAGGTCTGATGCTCCTGGGGAAGAGCTGAGGAGAGCTACTAAAAGCCAGAAAAAGTATGAAGCAGCTGGACCAAAGCAGAAACAATGCTCCATTGTGGATGTATCTGGTGATGAAAGTAAAATCCAATGCTGCAAAGGAGAGTTGCATAGGAACCTGGAATGTTAGGTCTATGAATCAAGATAAATTGGATGTGGTCAAGCAGGAGATGGTAAGAATAAACATCGACATCTTAGAGATCAGTGAATTAAAATGAACAGTAATGGGTGAATTTAATTCAGAAGACCATTATATCTACTACTGTGGGCAACAATCCTATAGAAGAAATGGAGTAGCCCTCATAATCAACAAAAGAGTCAAAAATGCAGTATTTGGATGTAACCTCAAAAGTTACAGAATGATCTAAGTTCATTTCCAAGGCAAGCCATTCAACATCAGAGTAATCCAAATCTATGCCCTTACCACTGATGCCAAAGAAGCTGAGGTTGATCAGTTTTATGAAGACCAAAGATGGGTTCGATAAAGGACAGAAATGGTATGGACCAAACAGAAGCAGAAGATATTAAGAAGAGGTGACAAGAATACACAGAAGGACTGTACAAAAAGATCTTCACGACCCAGATAATCACGATGGTGTGATCACTCACCTAGAGCCAGACATCCTGGAATGTGAAATCAGGTGGGCCTTAGAAAGCATCACCGTGAACAAAGCTAGTGGAGGTGATGGAATCCCAGATGAGCTATTTCAAATCCTGAAAGATGATGCTGGGAAAGTGCTGCACTCAATATGCCAGCAAATTTGGAAAACTCAGCAGTGGCTACAGGACTGGAAAAGGTCAGTTTTCATTCTAAAATCAAAGAAAGGCAATCCCAAAGAATGCTCAAACTACTGCACAACTGCACTTATCTCACATGCTAGTAAAGTAATGCTCAAAATTCTCCAAGCCAGGTTTCAGCAGTACGTGAACCTTGAACTTCCAGATGTTCAAGCTGGTTTTAGAAAAGGTAGAGGAACCAGAGATCAAATTGCCAACATCTGCTGGATCACCGAAAAAGCAAGAGAGTTCCAAAAAACCATCTATTTCTCCTTTATTGACTATGCCAAAGCCTTTGACTGTGTGTATCACAATAAACTGTGGAAAATTCTGAAAGAGATGGGCATACCAGACCATCTGACCTGCCTCTTGAGAAACCTATATGCAGGTCAGGAAGCAACAGATAGAACTGGACATGGAACAACAAACTGGTTCCAAATAGGAAAAGGAGTACGTCAAGGCTGTATATTGTCACCCTGCTTATTTAATTTATATGCAGAGTACATCATGAGAAACGCTGGGCTGGAAGGAGCACAAGCTGGAATCAAGATTGCTGGGAGAAATATCAATAAACTCAGATATGCAGATGACACCAACCCTGTGGCAGAAAGTGAAGAGGAACTAAAAAGCCTCTTGATGAAAGTGAAAGAGGAGAGTGAAAAAATTGGCTTAAAGCTCAACATTCAGAAAACTAAGATCATGGCATCTGGTCCCATCACTTCATGGGAAATAGATGGGGAAACAGTGGAAACAGTGTCAGAATTTATTTCTTTGGACTTCAAAATCACTTCAGATGGTGATTGCAGCCATGAAATTAAAAGACGCTTACTCCTTGGAAGGAAAGTTATGACCAACCTAGATAGCATATTAAAAAGCAGAGACATTACTTTGCCAACATAAGTCCATCTAGTCAAGGCTATGGTTTTTCCAGTGGTCATGTATGGATGTGAGAGTTGAACTGTGAAGAAAGCTGAGCGCCAAAGAATTGATGATTTTGAACTGTGGTGTTGGAGAAGACTCTTGAGAGTCCCTTGGACTGCAAGGAGATCCAACCAGTCCATCCTAAAGGAGATCTGTTCTGGGTGTTCATTGGAAGGACTGATGCTGAAGCTGAAACTCCAATACTTTGGCCACCTCATGCGGAGTTTACACATTGGAAAAGACCCTGATGCTGGGAGGGATTGGGGGCAGGAGGAGAAGGGGACGACAGAGGATGAGATGGCTGGATGTCATCACTGACTCGATGGACATAAGATTGAATAGACTCCAGGAGTGATAATGGATAGGGAGGCCTGGTGTGCTGCAATTCATGAGGCTTCAAAGAGTCGGACACGACTGAGTGACTGAACTGAACTGAACTCAGAAGAACTTCTAGAAAAAAAAAAAAAAAAGAAGAAAGAAAAGAAAAAGTTCTGTTCATCATTGGGGATTGGAATGCAAAAGTAGGAAGTCAAGAGATACCTGGAGTTATAGGCAAGTTTGACCTTGGAGAGTAAAATGAAGCATAGCAAAGGTGAAGTGAATTCTTTCAAAGGAATGCACTGGTCATAGCAAATACCCTTTTTCAACAACACAAGAGACAATTCTATACATGGACATCACCAAATGGCCAATACCAAAATCAAATTGATTACATTCTTACTAGCTAAAGATGGAGAAGCTATATAAAGTCAGCAAAAACAAGGCCTGGAGCCGACTGTGACTCAGATCATCAGCTTCTCAAATCAAAATTCAGGCTTAAACTAAAGAAAGTGGAGAAAAATCACCAGGCCAGCCAGGTATGACTTAACTCAAATCCCTTACAAATATGCAGTGGAGGTAACAGATTCAAGGGATTAGAACTTGCAGTGTGCCTGAAGAACTATGGACAGAGGTCCATAATATTGTACAGGAGGCAGAGAATAAAACAATCCCAAAGAAAAAGAAAAGCAGATGGCAAAGTGGTTATCTGAGGAGGCTGTAGAAATAGCTAAAGAAAGAACAGAAGTGAAAAGCAAGGGAGAAACGTGGAGGTATACACAACTAAATGCAGATTTCCAAAGAACGGCACAGAGAGACAAAAAGTCCTTCTTCAATGAAGAGTGTATGTATAAAACTAGATGGAAACAACAGAAGGGGAAATACTAGATATCTCTTTAGGAAAATTGGAGATATCAAGAGAATATTTGCCCAAAGAAGGGCACAATAAAGGACAAAAACGGTAGAGACCTAGTAGATGCTGGAGAGATCAAGAAGAGATGGAAAGAATATGTGGAAGAGCTGTACAAAAAAGATCCAAATAAACCAGATTATGACAATGGTGTGGTCAGTCACCCAGAGCCAGACATTCTGGAGAGTGAAGTCAAGTGGGCCTTAGGAAGCACTGCTATTAATAAAGCTAGTGGATGTGACAGAAATCTAGTAGAACTATTCAAAATCCTAAAGGATGATGCCACCAGGGTGCTGCATTCAATATGTCAGTCAATCAGAAAGACCCAGCAGTGGCCACAGAACTGGAAAAGGTCAATCCTCATCCCAGTTCTCAAGAAGGGTAGTGCTAAAGAATGTGCTAACCATCAGACAATTGCACCCATCTCCCATGCTAGTAAGGTTATGCTTAAAATCTTGCAAGCTAGACTTCAGCATTATGTAAACAAAGAACATCCAGATGTCCAAGCTGGGTTTAGAAAAGGATGAGGAACCAGAGATCAAATCACCAACATTTGCTGAATGATAGAGAAGGCCAGGGAATTCCAGAAAAAACATCTACCTCTGTTTGATTGACTATGCCAAAGCCTTGACTGTGGATCATAATAAACTGTGGAAAGCTCTTAAAGAGATGGGAATACCAGACCATCTTACCTGTCTCCTGAGAAACCTGTATGCGGGTCAAGAAGCAACAGTTAGAACCCTGTATGAAAGAAATGATTGGTTCAAGATTGAGAAAGGAGTATGACAGGGCTGTCTGCTATCACTCTGTTTGTTTCATCTATACGCTGAGCAAATCATGAGAAATGCCGGGCTGGATGAGTTACAAGCTGGAAACAATATAGATGGCAGAAACATCAATAATCACAGATATGCAGATGACACCACTCTAATTCCAGAAAGGGAAGAGGAACTAAAGAGGCTCTTGATGAGGGTGAAGGAGATTAAAAATAATCATTAAAGAAAATAAAAATAAGATCATGGCATCCAGTTCCATTATTTCATGGTCAATAGAGGGGGATAACGTGGAATCAGAGACAGATTTCCTCTTCTTGGGCTCTAAAATCACTGCGGATGGTGACTTCAGCCATGAAATCAGAAGACTTGCTTACTGGCAGGAAATCTATGACAAACCTGGACAGTGTTGAAAATGAGAGACATTACTCTGCCAACAAAGGTCTGTATGGTCAAGGCTATGGTCTTCCCAGTGGTCAGGTATAGTTGTAAGAGCTGGATTGTAAAGAAGGTGGAGTACTGAAGAATTGATGCCTTTGAACTATGATGCTGGAGAAGACTCCTGAGAATCCCTAGTACAGCAAGAAAATCAAACCTGTCAATATTAAGGGAAATCAACCCTGGATATTCATTGGAAGGACTGATGCTGAAGCTGAAACTCCAGTATTTTGCTCATCTGATGAGAATAGCTGACTCATTGGAAAAGTCCCTGAATCTGGGAAATATGGAGGAAAGAAAGAGAAGAGGGTGTCAGAGGTTGAGAAGGCTGGATGGCATCACTGACATAACAGACATGAATTTGGGCAAACTTCTGGAGATGATGAGGGACAGAGAGGCCTGGAGTGCTGCAGTCCATGGGGTCTCAGTCAGACATGACTGAATAACAACAATGAGTTCTACAGAAGCCCCAGAGAAATCTTAAAGCATTTGTATATTTGTGCTGCTCGGGCTATATAAATAGAAATGCCATTTTGTAGGGAGAAACATTAATCATTACTTTCATATATCAGCAATTTTGCACACAAATTTTCTGGAAAAGGTATAAAGGGAAATAATCTTGAAAATATCACCTCAAATATACAAAAAAATTTAACATATTAATGTATGATTAAAGGGGAAAATCATATTCACATTCTGTTTGAATTCTTCTAAAATAGAATTGCAGATAACTCATTTGTAAACAGAATTATTAGTGGTTTCTCTCAGTCCACATAATTATGAAATTGTGTTATTCTTAAAATGATTCCATTCATCATGCACTTAAAATATACTGCCATTCATTATCAGCTATATATAATTATAAAATAAAACAACATTTTAGAATTTTATGAAATTTATCTCAAGATGTTGCTCTGATTGAAAATATGTTTTAATAGTATATTTTCTTTATCTTCAATATTGTAAACACTCAATTATATTTATTTTCTGCAGATTATCCTAGAACTTACATGATAAACTTAAAAATAAATTGTCTAGTATATAAACTGGTTATGTAAACTACAGTTCAGGGCAAAACTTGTGATGTTTGAACTTGAATTACTTTGATCCATTCAGCCAAATCTCCCTTCACTTTTCCCAGTATTAGAAGATAACTTGGGAGATATGAGTCAGGATTGAATCTTCTATTTTTAGATACCTCTAAGAGATTTTATAAATGCAAAAATTACTTTTATTCATCTCTCTCTGGACACTACTGACTCAATGCATTCCAGTTTTCCCAGTTAATTTCTTTCAAATACTAAGGGGAAAACAGATTATAAATAACAATTATTTCTTATAGTCAGTTTTTAAAGGTCAGTTTTCCTAAATCCTTAAGTGCAGAGGGAAATCTTTTTTTTTTTTTTTAATTTACTACAAAATCTGACAAAATAAAGAAAAACTAACTAAAGAGAAAGATATCCCATGTTTATGATATGAAAGTGAAAGTCACTCAGTCGTGTCCAACTCTTTGTAACTCCATGGATTATACAGTCCATGGAAATTCTCCAGACCAGAATACTGGAGTGAGTAATCATTTCCTTCTCCAGGAGATCTTCCCAACCCAGGGATCAAATGCAGGTCTCCCACATTGCAGGCAGATTCTTTACCAGCTGAGCCACCGGGAAGCCCTATCATGTTCATGATAGGAATATTTAATATTGTGAAGATGTTAGTTCTTTGCAGTTTGATTTATAGATTCAACACAATCCAAACCAAAATTTCAGCAAGCAAGTATACAGACACACACACAGATACATTATTGTTATTATTTAGTCGCTAAGTCATGAATGCTTTTTTGGGAACCTATGGACTTTAGCCTAGCAGGACCCTCTCTCCATCAGATTTCCCAGGCCAGATTACTGGAGTGGGTTGCCATTTCCTTCTCCACGGGATCTTCCCAGCTCAAGGATCGAACTCACATTTCCTGCCTTGGCAGGCAGATTCTTTACCACTGAGCCAACAGGGAAGCCCATATATGTGTGTGTATGTGTGTGTGTGTATAAATATATGCACATATATTTTGGGTTAGCCAAAATGTTAATTTAAGTTTTTGTATCATTGTATGGAAAAGCCCAAGCAAACTTTTGGCCAAACCTTTATATATAGTACTAGCTTATACATGTATCTAAACAAACTCATTGTTGGAGGACTGATGCTACCCAACCTCAAGACTTACTACAAAGATACAGTGCTCAGAACAGTGTTGTCTGGTAACAGAGTAGCAAAATTGATCAATAGAGCAGAATAGAAAACTTAGAAATAGGCCTATAAATTACATTAAACCAGTAAAATTATTCTAACAAAGAAGCAAAGCTAGTAAAATGGAAAAAAGATAATTTTTCTCATAACTGATTATGAAAAAACTGGATATTCTCAAAAAAAAAAAAAAGGAATCTATACAGAGACCTCACACTATTTACAAAAATTAACTCAAAATAAACAACAGATATAAATGTAAATTGAAAACTGTGAAATTCCTTGAAGATAACATGGTAGAAAATATAGATGATCTTAGATTTGACAATGACTTTTTACATAAAACATTGAAGGCATAATTCTTGAAAGAAATCATTGAGAAGCTGGGCTTCATTAAAATTAAACATTTTTGATCTGCAAAAAAATGTCTAGAGAATGAGA
This sequence comes from Cervus canadensis, assembly GCF_019320065.1. Lineage (NCBI taxonomy): Eukaryota > Metazoa > Chordata > Mammalia > Artiodactyla > Cervidae > Cervus > Cervus canadensis. The sequence continues at coordinate 24,660,118 of NC_057389.1, read as the reverse complement.
AGGTAACCCAGAGACTAAACAGAAATATTTGGAAATTATTAATTTTGTCAGTTTCTCACAAAACTAAACATTCTCCTACCTTATGATCCAGAAATTGTGCTCAATGGTAATTATCCATAGGAGTTTAAAACTTATACAAAAACTTACATGCAAGTTTTTTATAGTAGCTTTAGTTGCAATATCCCAAATTTGGAAGCAACTAAACTGTCTTTCTTGGATATGTGAGACAAGTGCTCGGGCCTGGTGCACTGGGAAGACTCAAAGGGATTGGGTAGAGAGGGAGGTGGGAGGGGGGGATCGGGATGGGGAATACATGTAAAACCATGGCTGATTCATGTCAATGTATGACAAAAACCACTACAATATTGTAAAGTAATTAGCCTCCAGCTAATAAAAATAAATGGAAAAAAAAATCAAATGCAAAAAAAAAAACAAACTTTCTGTCAATGAATAGATAAATAAATGGTTCTATATCCAAATAATGGAATACAGAACTGTACAGTACTAAAAAGAAAGTGATAAAGCCATGAAAACATGGAGGACTAATGAAAGCAGCTATATCTAAGAAGGCTATGTACTGTATGATAAGAACCATATTGACATTCTGGAAAAAAAAAAAACCATGGAAACAGTAAAAAGATCAGTGTTTTCCAGAAGCTAGTGATGTGGAGGAATAGTTAGAGCACAAAGGATTTTTGAACTGAACTGAACTGAACTGAAGTCGCTCAGTCATGTCCGACTCTTTGCTCTGCGCCCCCCCGCCTAGTCAACTATAGCCCACCAGGCTCCTCTGTCCATGGGATTCTCCAGGCAAGAATACTGGAGTGGGTTGCCATTTCCTTCTCCAGAGGATCTTCCCAACCCAGGGATCCAACCCAGGTCTCCCACAATGTAGGCAGACAATTTAACCTCTGAGCCACCAGGGAAGCCCCAAAGGATTTTTAGGGAAGTGAAATTATTAATACTATGTATAATACTATAACCATGGATACATCTGTTATAAATCCATCCAAAGCTATAGAATGTAAAACACTAAGAGTGAACTCCAATGGAAACTGTGGACTTTGTGTTACAATAATGTCAACATAGGCTCGTGAATTGTAAAAAAAAACGTACCCATTGTAGGTAGGGGGAATGCTAACCGTAGAGGAGGCTATATATATTTGGGGCCAGAGTGTATATGAAAAACCTGTCTACCTTCTTCTTATTATTCTCTGAACCCGAAACTATTCTAAAATATGAAGTCTATTGAAGAAGAAAAATATTTATGTCAAGTCATGCTGTGTAGCAACAGAAATTAACCTTCAACTTTAAAATTTGCCCTCTTCAGTCCAAAGCATACCTTATTATAGGATAATCTGCATACCAGCTTTTATTAAGAATTGATTTATTTTTCTTATCTTACCAACTTCTGACAGATGTGTACATAGTAAATATTTTCCTTTAGAATTTCACAGTGGCCTAGTGACTTAAAAACATTTCTAAGTTTATCTTGTTAATAACGAAGTGCAAAGGACATTATAGGATTGTATTCTTCTTCATTTAGAAATAGAAATATCATTGATTTACAAAAATAAAACACCATAAGAAAAAATTAAGCAAATAAAGATAGTAGATAAAATAAAGAAGGAAATATGTGAATAGAGAATAATAGAGGAAAACTATAATTCTGAAATTTACTTCTAACTGGATTTTCAAGTAGTGTATTCTTTCTGAATTGATACTGACATAGCAATAGGACAGGAGAGTTTGCAGGTAAAGATTTCTTCAGATTAATGGAACAAACTCGCAGTCTCTTCCAGATCTTTAATCTGCTAGTAAATAGTTCTTTTATCTGAGATTTATATCAATCTTTTGCTTCAAAGATCTTGGACTTTAAATTATGTTGAGTAACTCAATTGCTGTTTGACTTTCCTGAAATTTGTTTCCTAAAGAGAGCACGTATAAAAAAAGAGGTAAAAGTCACCAGAAGCAGGGTTCTATGAAATTTAAAACCACCAAGTCACCTGCACAAAATATGAAAAATAATTATTTGAAAAATAGCCTAACACACTGTGTTAATGAGGAGAAAACATATGAAACAAATTCTTGTCTAGCTGGCATTTCTTTATGGAGTAATTTCTTCTAAATCATATCCAACTTTCTACTTATTTATCAACTGGGGTGTATGGATCAATGCATTTCTCAATAGAATAAGACAGCCATACAACTCATTATTAAGATAGGTGGGACTACAAATTAATCATTTTTTCTCCTCTTATAACCCATTGTTTATAAAATGAATAATAGTACATTCTGAGGAGGAAGTAAACACTCAAGAATAGTTTAGCAACTGTAAGATTTGTATACTCTGCATTGTCCCAGCTTGGCCTATTCCAAAAAGTTTCTTGCATTAAAGAAAAAGGAAATCTCATATTTATGATACATAAATACTTTTTATAATGTAGTAAAAATGAATTATTATAAGAATATAAAAGAATATAGAAAATATAAACTCAAAATTATCAACAAATTCAACAATATCCCTCACAATATTCCCTAATAAATATGATCAGAACAAACAAAACACAGAAAAATTAGAAGGGAATCAATAAAAATGTACATGTTGCTTATTGAAAGTACACTTGTAGACAGTTAATAAAAAATAATTAACATATCATCTCACACTTACTGTAATCCTATATTCATAAGTAAATACAAATTACAAAGTGATAATTCTCTACATAAAATGCCTATATGCACATTTTGAAAAATGTGTATATAAATATTAAATTTTAAGGTGACATATCTAGCTTGTTAATTTATCTAGTACAGATCAGATTGACAGCATGATTGTTATCAATATCAAAACTGTTAACAACTTTATACTAGAGAAGCCAATCTTCCTGAATTATACTTATGGAGATAAAAAATAATAATTTTCTGAAAATTCAGGATATTTATTTTTAATTTTTTATTAAAAATTTAGCAAAAGTGGTGTTCTCTTAATCATTTTTTGGTTATATATTAGCTTGCTTAGGGAACAGTCCAGTGTTGCCCTAGAATATATAACTAGAAACTCATGCTTCCTCTTTATTAAATATATCCATTAGACTCAAATGTTTTTCCAATATTTTAGTGAAAGTTATCTTAGAAATGCTCATAGAAAGTTATCTATGAGAAACGCTGGGCTGGATGAAGCACAAGCTGGAATCAAGATTGCCGGGAGAAATATCAATAACCTCAGATATGCAGATGACACCACCTTATGGCAGAAAGTGAAGAGGAACTAAAACCCCTCTTGATGAAAGTGAAAGAGGAGAGTGAAAAAGTTGCCTTAAAGCTCAACATTCAGAAAACTAAGACTATGGCATCCGGTCCCATCACTTCATGGCAAATAGATGGAGAAACAGTGGAAACAGTGGCAGATTTTATTTTCTTGGGCTCCAAAATCACTGCAGATGGTGACTGTAGCCATGATATTAAAAGATGCTTGCTCCTTAGAAGAAAAGTTATGACTGACCTAGACAGCATGTTGAAAGGCAGAGACATTACTTTGCCAACAAAGGTCTGTCTAGTCAAGGCTATGGTTTTTCCATTAGTTATGTATGGATGTGAGACATGGACTGTAAAGAAAGCTGAGCACCAAGAATTGATGCTTTTGGACTGTGCTGTTGGAGAAGACCCTTGAGAGTCCCTTGGACTGCAAGGAGATCCAACCAGTCCATCCTAAAGGAAATCAGTCCTGAATGTTCATTGGAAGGATTGATGTTGAAGCTGAAACTCCAATACTTTGGCCACCTGATGCAAAGAACTGACTTACTGGAGAAGACCCTGATGCTGGGAAAGACTGAAGACAGAAGGAGAAGAAGACAACAGAGGCTGAGATGGTTGGATGGCATAACTGACTCAATGGACATGAGTTTGAGTAAACTCTGGGAGTTGGTGATGGACAGGGAGGCCTGGCATGCTGCAGTCCATGGGGTCGCAAAGAGACACAATTGAGTGACTGAACTGAACTGCATTGATTTTAGAAATCAATTATTCTAAACTTCTCTTTTCCAGATGAGAAATATAGAATAAGCAAGTTAATTATCATGCATAGACTGCCTGGGGAAGATTATTTTCAAATATAGATGCCATGATTTCTCACTTTTGCAATGGAATTTGTTTTTCTCCTTGTCAGTAGGTGTATATCTCTCCCACACCGAATATGGCTGGACTGTGATTTAAGTAGGATGAGATAGAATGACTTTGGAGATTAGGTTTTAAGAAGTCTTATAACTTCCTTTCTCACCTTTATAAGAAGCCTCAGGTACCATAAAAAGAAACCTAGATTGTCTACTGAGGAGGCTAGATGTAAATGAATACTCTGTACAATGGAAGGTTGTAAAACCACGCAAAGAAAGAGAAGTTCTGATGAATAACGGATTATGAGTGCAAAGAAGTCTCAACATTCCAAACATCCTAGATGTAGAATCAGACATATCAAGCTATATTAAATCCTCAACCTCAATGAGGAGCAAACAAAACCCATTAGTATTAAGCCCTTCTGAATGACTGCTCACAGGAAAAAACAAAATGACTGCTGTTTTAAGTCATCAAATTTGGAATGGTTTAAGTCATTAAATTTTGAAGTAGTTTGCTATTCAGTAGGTTTTCCCGGTGGCTCAGATAGTAAAGAATCTGTCTGCAATTCAGGAGACCTGGGTTCAATCCCTGGGTCAGGTAGATGCCTTGGAGAAGGGAAGGGTGACCACTCCAGTATTCTTGCCTAGAGAATTCCATGGACAGAGAAGCCAGGCGAGCTACAGGTTGCAAACAGTCGAACATGACTGAACAACTAACACAGTTTGCTATTCAGCAATAAATGAGGCTAAGAGTGCTCATGAAATAGGCAACTAAAAATAAGAGATAGCATATAATTACAAGTATATAGTTTAGAGGTGGTTAGTGATAAATTCATACTGAATTATCTTTAAAAACGTTATAAGCACCACATTGGCATGAATTCAAGGTGTCACCAGAACAGCAGAAAGTACATAAAGAGTAATAGATTAGCAAACATTTTACCAAAGGAGTGACGGTGGAACCAATTTTCACTCAGTCCCTCATTTACTCATCAAATATTTAATGGGCACATTACCTGCACATTGTAATAATAAATGAAGTGCAGAATCTAATGTTTTGTCATAAAAGAAGTGATGTTCTAAAAACTGGCTTGAAGAATCCTATGAAGAAATGTTATGAACTTGAAGAATTAGGTAGGAATTATATCACAGAATATATATCACAAATGATTCTAAAGACTTTAGACTTCTGTCTTTGTAAAATGGGAAAACACCTCAGAGCATTTATCTTGGGACAAATCATTTGAAATCTAACGAATGAAAAAATTCAACTCCTGGGCTCTTATGAGAAAGGATTAGCTATTATTTGGTGGTTGAATGGATCTACTAAAGCAAGAAGATTAATGAAAAGCACACAACACCCCATGAATTACAGACTATCATTTTAAAATTACTTATACAAAATCCAAATGCCAGATTTTAACAAATGCATCAAAATCAGTTTAGATCTAAGCTTCCTAATGCAAGTACTCCTAAGCTTGATTACCATAAAAACATGCCATTAAAATACTAATTTGTAAATCAATATTTGTGCAAAATTTCTATTGACATACAAAATTATAGAATGTCCCTTTGATGTGAAATAGAGCTTTTAATATGTTTCAGAGCAAGAAAAACTCAAAATTAATTGTACAGCTCTTTGCTTCTTTTTTTTTTTGCACTCCAAGATTTATTTTATTCAACACTTAATCATTATTTAATATAAATTAAATATTAAAAAGAATCATTTATCTTTTCCTTATACAAAAATAAGTTTCAAGTTAGATATAGAAGAATTATGACTCTAATTTTCCTTTTCACAAGTTAATACACTAAACAATGAATCATTCACAAAGGTGCTGTACTTCTAATATCACAGATTTACTTTGGTTCTGACATATAATAAACAAAGTTTGCTTTGGGAAGAGTGGCATATTGAAATTATTGAAACTCAATTTTTACTCAATATAACTTTAATTATGAAGAGAATTCTGGTTTCTGGTTGGGAAAAAAGAAACTATCCATCATTTTGAAAATTTTATCAGTTTGTAGTTTTATCAAACTAAAATATTTTCCCTACATAATATAAAAGTTTAAACATAACATAAAGTTCTAACAAAACTCCAAAGTAGATATCATCATGGATTTAGAATATACTCGGTTCAACTCACAGTCTTATCTACAATGAAAAATTTGGAACTACTAGAATATTATTTCTAGGGAAAACATTTCAGAATTTGTTCTATAAAATCTTTATTGTACAATCTATTTTTACCATTTACATTTAAATAATTTATTAAACAAACCTATTTTCCCCCTTTTAATATTTATACTCACATAATCATATTCCACTAAACTTATTTTCCCCTGCTTTATGGAGATATAATTGACATATAACATTGTGTAAATTTAAGCTATAAAACATGTTAATTTTACACATTTGATATTGCTAAATGGTTGTCACCATAACACTAGCTAACACCTCTATCACTTTACATAACACCATTTTTTGTAGTGAAAACATTTAAGATCTATTCTCTTAGCAACTTTCAAGTGTATAATGCAGTATTATTAAATATAGTTACCATCCTTTACATTGATCCCCAGAACTTAATTCATCTCCTAAGCGGAAGCTTATACATTTGACCAACATCTCCCAAATCCTTCACCCACAGCCCCTAATTACCACTCTACTCTCTGTTTCTATGAGTGAAGCTTTTTTAGATTCCACGTATTAGTGAGATCATACAAAATTTGTCTTTCTCTGACACTTTATTTGGTATAATGCCCTCAGGGTTCTTCCTTTTTGTCACAAATGGCAGGATTCTCTTCTTTTTCATGACTGATAGTCCATTGTATGTGTATCACACCTTCTGATAAGAACTTACTTTTTTAGCATAGATTGAGTATAGTTTAGATAACCATTTAAGTTTGGCTCTTCAACAGATGAGTTAGCTTTGTTTCTCTTAACTAAATTGGTCTGGTAATAAACTACTTAAATATGATTTTTAACAGATTCTCTTATTAATAATGGAACACCACCTAATGTAATAAACATATAAGATGTTTTCTCACTATGTTTACAAGTAACTAGTACAGTGTATACCAAAGTAGTAAGTTAAGCTCACTGGATATAAACAAAGAGAAAAAATCTTAGTTGTTCAGGTTTAGATAATGGGTAAACTTTATTTCATATGACTTATGATGAAATATGATGGATTATAAGCATTGTTACTCTGCCCTCTTGTATTATCAATACATCAGACTGGAGCAATAAACTAGTGTTTATGCAACATTCAATACAAGCAAGCAGAAGAAAGTATTACTGATGATATCAACAAGCTTTTTGAAGATTGAAACTATCTAGATTAGTAGCAGAAGCTGAGGAAGCTTAATATCAAGTGATTGCAAAAGAAAAAAAATAAGTCCTTAAACAGGTAACATGCTAAGGCTCAGGAGTTAAGGGTATCAAGTATCGTTGAAAGTGAGGGATGGGGGGGGGGTCATAAAAATCAGTTGAAAAATATAAGGGAAATTAGGTCCCTGATTTATTCCCATATCCCATACTGTGAGACAGCTATCTTCCTTCTTTGTCACCATCGCTTTCTCATATTTGTAACAAGAGGTGGAGGAATTTACTAAACTATAAATCAGCCAGACCCAGGAATAACATGAATAACAAAGGGAAGTATGTTTTAGAAAAAATAGAGATGTTAACTAAAAGTCAACTTAGTAAATGTCTGGTGGCTAGGCAGCCCTCTTCTGCTACAAATCTCCAAGAACACTTGAATAGTTTTCAAAGTCTCACCTCAACCTCCCCCTCCCTGCTGAACTCTCCTCTAACATGTACATGCACACACACACACACACATCTTATCACAGAATAAATCGATGTTTTAATCTCTGGAAAATCTGAACACCACTATCTTTATATTCTGAAATTTGTCTACATTCCAAAAAATTACTGGATTCCCATCAGCATACTCCATGGAAAAACCCGCCACTTCACAAGTTCCACCAATGCACACAGAGCTTACAATCAATTATTTAGCATCTCATTTAAATATGATTGGACTAGCAATAATCACCAGGCATTCTAGGAAATAATGTAATATGAAAAATAAGAAGTGGGAGAGTGGGGAGGGAGAGAGAGAGGAAGAAATCATACAGGAAGCACAAATAATAAGGAAATATTTAAAATGTATAAATTGCATAATCAGAGAAGTAAGTTGATTCTGATCATGAAATTTGAAAAAGATTGACAATGAAGAAAAATGAGAAAATAATGATCTCTCATATATTAAACCATGACTGAGATATAAGATGCTGAGTCCCAAATTATAAGAAATTTAAAGAATATGAAAGAAAAAGAGAAAGGAATTAAATTTTTTAAAAAATACCTATCCTATATGCTACTAATAAGAATTTTAGGAACTGAGAATAAAAAGACTAGAAGGGAGTAAATTAAATAAGAAAATTTCCTAGAATTCTGAACATAAGCATCAATGTTAAAATGTTACTGAGTATGTGACTAATGAATTAACATATGCACATATAAAAATAAAAATAGCATGATTACGAACTTTCACAGCAACAGGGAAATTTTAAGAAAAAGAAGGAAAGAAAAAAAATGTCAGTGAATAAGAATTGTAATAGCATTCTCAGCAAGAAAGGTAGATGAGAAAGTAAATAAATGGACTTTAAAAGTTTGGAGGGAAACTAGTCCCAACTTTTCCAAACTGATACCTCACTTAGATGCAAAATTTTTTGCTTGCTTATTTTTTCTTTTTAATGGAATATTCAGGTAATCTATATCTAAAAAAACAACAAAACAAACAAAAAAAACTTTGTGATATGTACCGTTTTTCTCTTAACAAACCAGAGACTGCTTTGTTCAAAATAAGGAATAAAATTAAGAAGAATAAGCCATGTGATACAGGATACAGATGATCAAATAAGGAGAGTGACCAAGAAAATTCCCAGGATACTAGGCTAGATCAGATGACAAAGTATTTCAGGAGAAAGAGCTCAAGGACTGGGTGAGAAGGAGTTTGGTAACAATTACTAACTCTAGAAAACAACAAACAAATGAAAGAATATGTAGCTGCACTTGACCCTCCACTGAAGAATATTTTCATTATCAAAATTATAAAAATTCATCAATTGTGCACTAGAAGGTAAGAAACTGGGAAATAATACAGAGGTTGAGCCCAAGAGGAAAAAATGAATTACAACAGAATGCTGCTGCTTTTCTATCACAAGCTTTAGTTTCACTGGGACAGTTACTCTAAATTAAAAAAAGAATAAATTTGCAATCATGGAAAATAAGGTATTTGGACTACCCTCTTAATGAGTAAAACTAAAAATCTGGAAAATATTTTAATAACTTTTTTAGAACAGTTTTAAGTTCACAGCAAAATTGTCTAGAAAGTACAGAGAGCTTCCATATACCTCCTGCCTTAAAAATCTGTGCTATATCTGAAAACATATATTTACAATCTGTTTGAAGCTATCATAGAGTTAATAAGATAGTGAAAAATTACTGAGCCATGATGTAGAAAAAGAGAAACCCAGAGAAGGGACTACAGCTTTGTGGTTGCCTTACCTATAGAAATATCTTTCTGGAAGGGGCAGCTGAGAGGCTGAAAATCTGAGCAGCATTTTTTAAAGCCCCCAGGGCACTGAGCCATGGACATTCAGCCAGGGGTCTACCAAGCGGAAAATAGAGTTGAGTGTAGACACCAGGAATATCAGTGAATCAGAACTATATTAGCCCTCACAAGAACTGTACCCAATCATTAAATCAAACCTATTCAATTTCCAATCTGCTATCATTTTCTTTGTGTAAAAAAAAATTCTTTAAAATTGTTCAAGAGAATACTGATGGCAATAAATTCCCTCAACTCTTTTAGAATCTGAAAATGTCCTTATTTTACTTTTGAAAGATTATTTCAATAAGTGTAGAATTGATTTTTTTTTTTCTTTAGCACTCACAATTGTTAGTTTTATTGTTTCTGGTGTGCATGGTTTCTGATGAAAAATCTAAGGCATCATCCTCTTGAGAACTTTTTCTCAGTGCTCAATATATCATGAAGCCACTTCCCTCTCATAAGAAAGCAAACTCTTTTCAGCCTGTGTAAATTCTTGGACTTATTCTATTTCCAGCTTTTTATGTGTATTTTATGAAACATGAAGAACTATATTATTTTATCCAACTATATAAATTATTACATTTGACACCCTCCTCCTTTCTTCAAAAATTACTTAAATCTGTTTTTCTTTATACTTTCTCTCTGTGTATATTTTTTCCTTTCCTCTCCCTTCTCCTCTTCCCACACAAATCTTTCTCTAACTAGCCTCTTTATCTCTACTTGGAAGGAAACCTATCAGTCTTGTTTAAACAAAGGAATAATGACAAGGCTATCTCTGTAGTGGGCACTCTCATTGTATTTGTTCAGTCACAAGAGTGTTTTTCTAGAGTAACGTATATGTACAGAATAAAAGTTCGAAGGCAATGCTTCATAACCACAGTGGCTCATGGTGTCGGTACATTCAGGATCAGAAAAGAATAAATGGTACTGTTTACCCTACTGCTGAGAACTGGGCATATATTTAGTCCATGTTATGTTGCAGATGTGCTATTTAACCTGAAATAAAGGATGCTGGGCTTCTCTGGTACCTCAGCTGGTAGGGAATCCGCCTGAAATGCAGGAGACCCCAGTTCATTTCCTGGGTCAGGAACATTCCCTAGGAGAAGGGACATGCTACCCACTCCAGTATTCTTGGGCTTCCCTGGTTGCTCAGTCAGTAAAGAATCTGCCTGCAATGTGGGAGACATGGGTTCAATCCCTGGGTTGAGAAGATCCCCTGGAGGAAGGCATGGCAACCGACACTAGTATTCTTGCCTAGAGAATCCCCATGGACAGAGGAGCCTGGTGGGCTGCAGTCCATGGGTTTGCAAAGAGTTGGACATGACTGGGTGACTAAGCACAGCATAGCACATGAAGGATGCTGGATAAAAGAGTGAGTAGGAAAACCAGATTAAAACAAAAGTATAGGAAATACATATATACATACATGTAATATGCTATCTAGTTACATATATGATTTTGACATCAGCAAAAAAGGGAAAAACTGCTGTGCTAGGGAAAAGTTGAAAATGTACTACTAAAAAATGACAAGAGCAATATATTATCTAGCTCATCCTCATTAATTGTAGCAAAATAGGAAATCGGTTGTTTAGGGGGACATAGCTTGCTACCTGTGAAGCAAAATTAACCCTAGGGACACCCAATTGAGATTTCCTGATCTACAGAGCAAAAATTGGTGAGAACTGTAAGTCTAATATTAACTTATAATATTAAAGATATTTACATAGATATTTGAATGTGTTTACATTTCCTCTTAACACATATGGTAAACTCTTTCACTGAAATTTTTTGATGGTCATTAGGACATATATACACAGAAATATGGTTTAATGTCTGCCTTTCTTTTTTATGCTCTTTTCAGGGCTTCCTTGGTAGCTTGGCTGGTAAAGAATCCACCTGCAATGCAAGAGACCCTGGTTCAATTCCTGGGTCAGGAAGATCCCCTGGAGAAAGGAACAGCTACCCACTCCAGTATTCTGGTCTGAAGAATTCCAAAGACTATATAGTTCATGTAGTCACAAGAAGTCAGACACGACTGAGCGACTTTCATTCACTGGGGGCTCAGTGGTAAAGAATCCATCTGCCAATGGAGGAGATGTGGGTTTGATCCCTGGATCAGGAAGAATTCCTGGAAAGGAAATGACAACCCTCTCCAGTATGCTTACTTGGGGAATCCTATACACAGAGAAGCCTGAAGCTACCATCCATGAGGTTGAAAAGAGTCAGACATAACTTAGCAACTAATCAACAACAAGATAATGTAGTTCTGAACAAAACCAAGACTGGGAGATGACTGTGGCTCAGATCATGAATTCCTTACTGCCAAATTCAGGCTTAAATTGAAGAAAGTAGGGAAAACCACTAGACCATTCAGGTATGACCTAAATCAAATCCCTTATGAATATACAGTGGAAATGAGAAATAAATTCAAGGGACTAGATCTGATGGACAGACTGCTTAAAGAACTATGGACAGAGGTTTGTGACATTGTACAGGAGACAGAGATCAAAAGCATCCCCAAGAAAAAGAAATGCAAAAAAGCAAAATGGCTGTCTGAGGAGGCCTTACAGATAGCTGTGAAAAGAAGAGAAGTGAAAAGCATAGGAGAAAAGGAAAGATATACTCATTTGATAACATAGTTCCAAAGAATAGCAAGGAGAGATAAGAAAGCCTTCCTCAGTGATCAGTGCAAAGAAATAGAGGAAAATAATAGAATGGGAAAGACTAGAGATCTCTTCAAGAAAACTAGAGATACCAAGGGAACATTTCATGCAAAGATGGGCACAATTAAGGACAGAAATGGTATGGACTTAACAGAAGCAGAAGATATTAAGGCAAGAGGTGACAAGAATACACAGAAGAAATATACAAAAATGATCTTCATGACCCAGATAATCACAATGGTGTGATCACTCACCTAGAACCAGACATCCTAGAATGTGAAGTCAAGTGGGCCTTAGGAAGCATCACTATGAACAAAGCTAGTGGAGGTGATGGAACTCCAGTTGAGCTATTTCAAATTCTAAAAGATGATGCTGTGAAAGTGCTACACTCAATATGTCAGCAAGTTTAGAAAACTCAGCAGTGGCTACAGGACTGGAAAAGGTCAGTTTTCATTCTAATCCATAAGAAAGGCAATGACAAAGAAAGCTCAAACTACTGAACAACTACACTAAACCCACACACAAGTAAAGTAATGTACAAAATTCTCCAAGCCAGGCTTCAACAGTATATGAACCATGAACTTCCAGATGTTCAAGCTGGTTTTAGAAATGGCAGAGGAACCAGAGATCAAATTGCTAACATTAGCTGGATCATCAAAAAAGCAAGAGAGTTCCAGAAAAACATCTATTTCTGCTTTATTGACTATGCCAAAGCCTTGACTATGTGGATCACAATAAACTGTGGAAAATTCTGAAAGAGATGGGAATACCAGACCACCTGACCTGCCTCTTGAGAAACCTGTTTGCAGGTCAGGAAGCAACAGTTAGAATTGGACATGAAACAACGACTGGTTCCAAATAGGAAAAGGAGTACGTCAAAGCTGTATATTGTCACCCTGCTTATTTAACTTATAAGCAGAGTACATCATGATAAATGCTGGGCTGGAAGAAGCAAAAGCTGGAATCAAGATTGCTGGGAGAAATATTAATAACCTCAGATATGCAGATGACACTACCCTTACGGCAGAAAGTGAAGAAGAACTAAAACACCTCTTGACGAAAGTGAAAGAGGAGAGTGAAAAAATTGCCTTAAAGTTCAACATTCAGAAAACTAAGATCATGGCATCTGGTCCCATTGCTTCATGGCAAGTAGATGGGGAAGCATTGGAAACAGTGTCAGACTTTATTTTTTTTGGGCTCCAAAATCACTGCAGATGTTGACTGCAGCCATAAAATTAAAAGATGCTTACTCCTTGAAAGAAAAGTTATGGCCAACCTAAACAGCATAGTAGAAAAGCAGAGCCATTACTTTGCCAACAAAGGTCCATCTAGTCAAGGCTATGGCTTTTACATTAGTCATGTATGGATATGAGAGTTGGGCTATAAAGAAAGCTGAGTACCAAAGAATTGATGCTTTTGAATTGTGATGTTGGAGAAGACTCTTAACAGTCCCTTGGACTGCAAGGAGATCCAACCAGTCCATTCTAAATGAAATAAGTCCTGAATATTCATTGGAAGGACTGATACTGAAGCTGAATCTCCAATACTTTGGCCACATTATGCAAAGAGCTGACTCATTGGAAAAGACCCTGATGCTGGGAAAGACTGAGGGCAGGAGGAGAAGGGGATGACAGAGGATTAGATGGTTGGATGGCATCACCGACTCCATGGACATGAGTTTGAGTAAACTCTGGTATTTGGTAATGGATAGGGAGTCCTGGCGTGCTGCAGTCCTTGGGGTCTCAAAGAGTAGGACACAACAGAACTGAATTGAATGAAAGCAAAGTCTATCACTGTATTTAAAAGTGTTTTTAATGAGTACAAACTGAATTTCATAGAAATATATCTCTAAATATACAGTAAGCTGTCCAAGATTTCAGAGTTTATTTCTTCTATTTGAATTGTCACAGCAAATTCTGTCTAAAGTTTTTTTTTTTTTTTAACACAAACACCTAGGTTTCAATTTTCAGTGTTGTATATTCAGATTAATCATGAAGTTGTGTGATATTATAAGAAACAAATAACATAAAAGAAAATAGTATTATCCTTTCAATTTCTCTGGTTTTGTCTCACCATACACTACTCCTTTGGTTGATACTTATTTCTAGAATAACTATCTTCAGGAGTAGCAGTCAGGGATCACATGCACCAATGCGTCACTATAAATTAGACCTCAATCCTGCTAAATGCTCATTATTTCTGTATAATATTGTGCAAACTAGCCAGCTTGCACAGAAGGTCAGAAAGCATTAAACCAGGTTTGATTTTTGCACAAACAGAGTGAAATGTAGAATGACATAACTCCTAACACGGTCAGCTGTGACTCAAGATAACTGATGTCCAAGGGCAAAGTTATCAACTTGCTGAAATTGAACTAGGCTAAATCACTTTACTCCCTCAGAGGCAAGGAAACCAGCAAGGAGACTATAATTCAGTATCCCAAACATGGACAAAATGGACTCTACATGGAATTCTAACTTCAGACAAAATATCTGTAGGCAATAGCCAAGCATCCAAATGTCACTCTAGTGAACAAATAAAATTCAGTTTGAAAACTGAATCATGTCGTGGGGGGTGGGGTGGAAAGAGTATTTCTTATAACATTTAACCTTATAATTTTTATCTTTTAAAATCATATACTTTTGCTTTATATATTTCCATGAGTGTAATCAGGTAATTTAGGCTGAGTGAATTAGACTGAATTTTTTAAATCTTTGATATGTATATTCTGGTGAATGGAACTGAAAGAGAAATTTACTATGTAGAACAAAATGCATTTGTGTCAATATTTATTAATGCTCACTTTGACAGGTATTAGCTTATTTATATTACAGGATTATTCACTATAAATGGTTAATTTTAAGTAGACTAATAGAAGATTTTAAACTATGGGCCACCACCAAAGTATTACATCTGTGTTATTACACAGATTTGTGTGGTATTTACCCTACTAGGAATTTATTTATGATTATTAGGTAACATTTATGGATTTGAATGTTAAAATAGTCAAGCTAAACAA
The DNA here is from genome assembly GCF_019320065.1 of Cervus canadensis. Classification (NCBI taxonomy): domain Eukaryota; kingdom Metazoa; phylum Chordata; class Mammalia; order Artiodactyla; family Cervidae; genus Cervus; species Cervus canadensis. The sequence continues at coordinate 24,644,697 of NC_057389.1, read as the reverse complement.
AAATGTTACCTAAATAAGATATATTAAAATAATATTGCATAGATTCATATTAAAACAATGCAATGAAAGTCCAGTTATTTGGTTTCACCAAAAATGGGATAATTATGGTAAAATTATTGGCAGTTTGTAAAATATGTTTATCTATGTTCACTCAGAGTGCCAAATTTTTGTTACTACTAATACAGATGTTATTTCAGCAGGAAGTATATAAAATTTGCTTAAATATTATACCTCATTATTTATATGGTGGCTTCCTGGTGGCTCAATCAGTAAAGTGTCTACCTATAATTCAGGAGACCCGGGTTCGATCCCTGGGTTGGGAAGATCCTCTGGAGAAGGAAATGGCAACACACTTCAGTACTCTCGCCTGGAAAATCCCATGGACGGAGGACCCTGGCAAGCTACACTCCATGGGGCTACAAGGAGTTGGAGTTGACTGAGCGACTTCACTTTCACTTTCATTATTAATATAAAGAGTATACTTACTCCTTGTAGAAAGACAATGCATATATCTCTCCCTCATGAGGTAAATGAGTTACCTTAGGAACTGTTCTACCTCTTTTCCTAGATTCCATTGTAGTAGTTAGGATTTGATCAAAGCAAAACTCGGCATGTCACATGTTAAGTCTTATATGAGAAAAAAAATGACTAAATGACAAAGAAGCTATAAGGGTTAACCAGCATGTACCTGCAGGTGCCAAGAGAGTATGATTGATACAGGATCTTAAAGGTGTTTGATTAAGAGGGCCAGAACACAAATCTAGCGTAGAATTTACTAAGATTTGAGGCACTCTCAGGATATGAAATTTTACACCTTGGCAAGAACCCCATGTATGTATGCTCAGTTATGTCCGACTCATTGCAACTCCATGGACTGTAGCCCTCCAAGCTCCCCTGTCCATGGAATTTTCCAGGCAAAAATACTGGAGCACATTGCCATTTCCAACTGCAGGTGATCTTCCTGACTCAGGAATTGAACCGGAGTTTTTTTCTGTCTTCTGCATTGGCAGTCAGATTCTTCAACACTATGCCACCTGGGAAGCCTGGCAAGAATGCTAGGGGATGATAAACATCCTGGTGCTAGGTTGGCTTCTAGAGATCTAAAGAAGGTAATAGCTTGTAGTGAGCAAAACCAAAAGGCCTAAAATTTCAGGTGTAGGAAGGGATTATAATAATCAGGGAAGCAAGGATGCTGGAGTGGATATATTACATGAGGACAACTGTCCCGCCAGATTTGTTTCATAGGAAGGCCCAGGGTACTCACCAGCCACCTAAGCAGTGAATCTGTGCTGCAGACCAGGGCGGTTTGTAGAAGAGGGTGATGCAGAGCTTCACCTCTTGATACCAATTGGGATGAGTGGCTCCGGATCAACTGGCATCAGGAGAAAGTGAGGTGCAAGTCACTTAGTTGTGTCCGACTCTTTGTGACCCCAGAGGCTGTACAGTCCATGGAATTCTCCAAGCCAGAATACTGGAGTGGGTAGCCTTTCCCTTCTATAGGGGATCTTCCTAACCCAGAGATCAAACCCAGGTCTCCCGCATTGCAATCAGATTCTTTACTAGCTGAGCCACAAGTTTAAACTACTATAGCCAGGAGATCACAATTAGCATAATAACCAACAAGTCAGGAGTGTGAGACAGAGAGGTCTGACCTACCAAGCATTGTAAATACATTTTATAAAAACTAGCATCCTAAAGACAAAATAAATGGGAAAAAACTAGGAATCAAAAAAGGAAGAATAGATGAGCATGAAGCTGAAGGCAATGTCTCTATAAAAATCACAATTCCTTAGAAATTTCCCAGATTTGAACCACTTTGCGGTCACACTGACTGAAGAAAAAACTGAATCCCCAGGACAAAGAACACTACTGCTACATAACAAATACAGGCAGCAACGACCCCCCTTTTATTTCTTGAGACTGCATGTAGGTGAAAAGGGATTGCTTTTTGAGGTATATTAGATACAGGAGCTGAGTTGATATTGATACCTGGAAAACTGGAATGTCATTACAGCTTTCCAGTTAGACTGGAGGCTAGTTAAAAACTTGCTAGTTAAAAGATCTAGGTAGCAGGAATTACATTGATTCCACAGACTCACCTGGTCTCATTTCATCAGGCAATTAATGTATAATTTGGATTGAGGTACTTAACAATTGAGGGCTTCCCAGATGGCCTCAGTGGTAAAGAATCCCTCTGCCAAGCAGGAGACCTGGGTTTGATCCCTGAGTCAGGAAAATCCCTTGGAGGAGGGCACGGCAACCCACTCCAGTATTCTTGCCTGGAGAACCCCGTGGACAGAGCATTCTGGCGGGCTACAGTCCGTGGGGTCACAAAGAGTCAAACATGACTGAGCAACTTAGCACGCATGCAGCTAACAACTGAAGTAAATCTCACTCACTTCATGGATCATGGTCCAGGAGAGCTATCACAGTTAAGAAAGCAGAGTGGAAGTCTCAATGACCGATACCCCACAGAGACAAGTTAACAAATCAAAGTCAATATTGCGTCTTGGGAAGATGAGAGAGACTGTGGCTGCCTTTAAAGATCTAAAGGATGCAGCAGTAGTAGACCCCATTATATCTTTGTTTAATTTATCAATAGAATCCTTGCCAAAGCAGGTGGTGATCAGAGAGTGGTTGTAGACCCTCAGAAGCACAATGAAACAGTAAGCACTTTTTGAGAGCATTTTACATGCTGGATATGCTACTGTTGCTGGAGATTAATGCAGCTTCTGGAACATGGTATACAAACACCGTTTTAGTACATGTGCACTTTTCTTTCACAACTGGGAAAACAGGTCAGAAAGTTACATTCATATGAAAGAACAAATACATACACTTGCGAGTTTTGCCTCAGGGCTATGTTAAGGTTCCCAAACTCTATCTTGAAATAGTTAAAAGATATTAGGACCATCTGGACATCCAAAAGAATATCACATTGATTTATACATTAATGACACCATACTGATAAAATAGGATAATCAAGAAGTATCTTGCACGCTGGAACTCTTGGTATGATACACACACTCCAGAGAGTTGGAAATAAACTCTGTAAAAATTTAAGAACTATCCACTTCAGTTAAGGTTGTAAGGGACAGTTAGTCCAGGCCACTCAGGACATACCCTCCAAAGTAAAAGAGAATTTGCCTCAATTTTCATACACTTCCACAAATAAAGAAGAACAATGAACGCTGGGGCTCTTCAGATCCTGGAGGAAACACATAATGATACTAAAATCATTGCTCTGGTATAGTGGCAGACAGTGGTAGGTGCCACTGTCTTCCTTGGTGGCTCAGATGGTAACGAATCTGCCTGCAAGGCAGGAGACCTGGGTTTGATCCCCAGGTCAGGAAGATTCCCTGGAGAAGGGAATGGCAACCCACTCCAGTATTCTCGTCTGGAGAATTTCATGAACAGAGGAGGCTGTCAGGCTAAAGTCCATGGGGTCACAAAGAGTCAGATGTGACTGAGCAACTAATACTACCACTACTGCTATACACGGTAGGTAACACAAAAGGCTGCCCCTATTGAGTGGAACCTGGAGAAGAGGAGGATTCTCTATCAGCTCAGTGTCCTAATTCTCGCTTCTGGGGTTAAAAAGAAACAACAAGCCTACTGTGATGGAGGTGTCAATGTGAAAACTGATGCCAAGTAGAATTTATAGCAAACTCCAGTAGGAGAATCACAGCATAGGGTTCTGTGTTTCAGGCAGATTTGGTAGGTTTCCTTGCCATCTAACAGTAATTTCACACTTGATACAGCTCTTTGTGCATTTTGGGTCCTGTTAAAAATGAACATGTGACCACATGGCATCAAGTGTTCATGAGTTTTGAGCTGCGCATTAAGAAAGGCATCCTTTTGGACACATCAAGGCATACATTCAATTGTGCCTGGGAGCATTCTGTTGTAGGATTGACCTCTGCCTGGCAGTATTCTGTTGTAGGATTGACCTCAAGCTAGACCAGAGGGAATATGTACGCTATATTAGCAGGTAGCCCAGATTTTCCAAAAACCACCACAGTAGGACCAGTGTCCCTCCCTCAGCTCACAACTAAAGACGCTTGGTACATCTCATACACTCTACTGGTGGAAAAGGGTACAGCTCAGACTTGATTTACAGATGGGTTGGTATACGATGCACATGAAGGTCAAAAATGGATGGTGGCTGAATTGGAGGATACTTAGTCATAGCTTTGAACAAAGTGGTGAGGAAAAAAATAAAAATCTTCCCCGTAGGTGTATCTTTGGTAAGTGTACATTTTCATTTATTTTGTATGGAAGGAGAAGCAATCCAGGCTTATGGACTATATGGCAACAGTTCTGGGCAACTGAAAGTCAAACATTTGGAAGACTGCAGATGAAGACATCTTGGATACAAAGGATAAGGATGGATATATGGTGGTTGACACAAAGGGTGAAGTCCTTTGAAACAAATATTCATAGTCACTAGAAAGCATCCACCATAGAGAGGTCACTCTATAACTGAGAAGACCAAAAAGAAAAGAAAAGATTAGTTGACATCAGCCAGCATTCTTTTGATCAGTGGGTAATCCAATTACGACATTATGGACAAACACATAGTGTTACAATTAAGCTAAACACCATGGAAGACCACTTATCAAAACTGATCTAGCTGGAGTCACTCAAGTGTCCAACATGTCTTTAATAAACACCAATGCAAATATATTTATATTACATTATGACTTATGGAGAGCAATTGGGCACTTTATGGAAAGTAGATTGACTACATCAGGGTCCTCATATTCCAAAAATATCAATTTTTTTTCTCACAAGAATGAACATTTATTCCAGGTGTGGAATAATGCCCACTGAGCTTCAACCAGCAGCACTATCTGGGAGAATTACCAAGTGCCGGATTCACACTCATGGAATCTCAAATAAAAGCATCCAAAGAGAGATCTGTTTGAACTTGAAGGAGGTAGGTCTACCATACAGGATGCATTGGTAATATCATATAATACAACAAACAAAAACAGGCCCGACAGAGCCCTGGGATGGCATTCTCTGGATATAATTAAAGCACTAAGGACTGAATCAATATTCTGCAAACATGGGGGAAGGGCAATGTTCTCCAGATTTCAGTACATAAACTAGATCAGAAATATCTATATGATGCTGTATCCTCAATAGAAAGTATCTAGAGTTCAAAGATTCAAAGCAGGAATGGCTCCACTTATAATTTCCCAAAACCTACTTAGCGATGTGTTCTCCATATCTGCCACTCCAGGCCCTGCAGTAGTAGACAACCCAGATTCCCCAAAAGGTAACCTCTAGACAACATAAGCTGCAATGATTCCATTTAATCCAAGTTATGTGTGCAGCCTGAGCACTTCAGACTGTATCTATAAACAGGGATAATAATTCTAAACTTGTAGTCGGAGAAGTCTTAAAAACATCACCTTAATTTAAGGTAGATTTTGAATATTATTTATTTATAATAAGGTAAAATATGAGTGACTACTGGCTTAATTTTAGTAAAAGTAGAAAGAAGAGTAATAACATTTCCCTGAGAAGCTAAAGTTGCCAGCCTCTGCCAGATGAGTGTTAGGAAGGTTGGGGAAGAAAAGCTCATAGTTTTGAACCACACTATCTGCTATGAGGCAATTCTAAGGTCTAATTTGAGAAATTAAAGACTAATTTTTATGCAAACATAAATTAATTGAAGTCTTTGGTATAGACCTAAGAAAACTACTGTAGCAAAATGCTAAGAAATATGCATGAGTCAATATTTTATACTACATCTTTTTTTTTCTTGTTAGAATATGTTAAAACATATTTTAATGTTAAAAAAAGGCCTTTTCAACCACATGGTGTTAATAATAAAGCATACTGAAATGGATTCTCAATCAGCAAAATATATGTTATTTTTCCACTAATTTCTTGCTTCTGATAGGTTCAACCTTCTGTATTTTTGTATTTACATGGAATTAAAAAGCTGTTTTATCCCTCACTGTCTGCAGTGATATTGATCCTTGGAACAACAGCTACACAATGTGTCCAACCTCAGATGATTTTACCTATTATTTTTGTATTTGAAGGAGTCAGCTTTAGTGACATGATAATTATATTAACTATTCAACAAGCTTTGCACTCTTTGACTCCATGAAGGAAGATAACAGAAATGCAAAAATGCTTGGGTTTCTCTAAAATATCCTGCTTCAAACTGGTAAAAATCTGTTACAAGCTAGGAAAACAGTAAAAGTGTATTTATTTTAACATTAATTATCTTAAAACAAGGCAAACATGAGTTGGAAGACAAGAAATAACACAGATGGTATAGAATTATTTCACTAATTGTTTTGGCCTCCAATAATGTAGTACAGTTGTTTCAATTCCCACCTAAACAGAATGACTTATGGGTTTTGTTATCTTGAGAAAAGCATATTATCTGCTGTATTTGCAGCTTCATAGATTATTTAGATGAATTGAAATGTGTGTGGACTTAGGAAGCACCAGTTCCTGATTTAACAATTTCACAAGATTTAGAAAGAATTCAAAGGCAACTGTTTAACCTTAGAACTCTGAGTGGGGGGGAATAGATCAAGACTAATAGAAGAAGAACCAATTAAATTTAACCACAGTGCTAGAAGCTACTTGTCCGTTATTATTTCTTTACACTAATAGTGAACAATAGGAAAGAAGGCAGCATCCATATTTCCGCAATCCAGTGTTGATATTATGTTTATTATTGGCATAAATTTATAAGCAAATGATTTGTTCATTCTTACTGATCACAGGTAATCATATGTAAGCTTCTTATTTTTAAAGTAAATCCATAAGAATTAAAAATAATCAGTTATTATATAGCTTTTATTTTTTTTATTTTTTTAAATGTTTAGTTTGTTATTATTAATATCATTTGGGTGTGCCTGCGGCATGCAGGATCTTAGTTCCCCCTTCACCCACCAGGGATTGAATCCATGCCGTCTACCATGGACGCACAGAGCTCTAACCACTGGACAGCCAGGGAATTCTCTTATATAGATTTTAACATCACTTTTATTGTCTATTTTGTGTTTTTATAAATTAACCTTAATTTAACATTTTTGTGGAAAAAATTTTCCTATATTGTAAATAGTTTCTGTATTTAGGAGGGATTATTCAAATTAGAATAATTATTAAAGGATATAAAAGATGGTAGAGAAGCCTGGCTGGCTACAGTCTGTGGAGTCTTAAAGAGTTGGATACAATTCAGTGACTAAAACTTTCACTTTCATAAAAAGATGTTAGGTTATTAGGATACAGCAGATAACTAGTTTCCTAGAGAAATTTTGCAATTCCAAGATTAATGTAGAATTTAAATGATTTAGGTCAGTACACAGGGCTTCCCAGGTGGAGCTAATGGTAAAGAATGTGCCTGCCTATGAAAGAGACATAAGAGTAGTGGGTTTGATCCCTGGGCCAGGAGTATTCCCTGGAAGAGGAATGGCAACTTACTCCAGTATTCTTGCCTGGAGAATCCCCTGGACAGAGGAGCCTGGTGGGTTGTGGCCCATAGGGTCACAAAGAGTCAGACAGGACTGAAGCGACTCAACACACACCCAGGTCAATACATATGAACTGAGCTCACACTACAGTCCAATTTTAAGGGAGCCAGAAAAACAGCATTGAAGGGATATTGTCACAGGTAAAAAATGAGTTTTTGATATTTGATTGTTCAGATATTTGATGAGTTCCTGGTTAACTTCATATAGGGTAGGAAACAGGATACTATTAACCCATATTATACAATAAAATGAAAATTACTCAGACTATTAGAGGTTGTATCATGAAGCACAAATAGGAAGAAAAGCATTATGAGATTAAGTGGTTATGGTACTTAGTCACCATGGTGACAATCAGTGACTGCAAAGACTTTGGGGATGGATTTGTTGCCTGACTGCTTTTGAATGACTTTAAGAGTATAACTAAAGGAATTTAAAAAAAGAAAAAAAGAGGAAGAAGAAAGGAAGGAGGAGAAAAACAGAGAAACTAACTTAAAGACTTGACTTTCCAAATCAAGTTTCAAGTAAAGCAACAGATGTGTAAGAAAATAACTTAGACTTTAATTTCCAAACCAAGTCTCAAGTAAAGCATCAGATTTGTGGCTCCTTCAAAAAAGTTGCTAAAGTGGCAAGACAGACAAGCCTGAGGATCAAGCCCACAGCTTGGTGGTAGAGTGCAGAATTGCTAAATCATTTAAATGTGCAATTGTAATAGATTGCATGCTAAAATAAGTAAACTGTTTATACAAAAATAAGGCTTTGAGACTTGGGTTGGAGACATTTGGACAGACTCAGATGAGGTTGAGAGCTTTGACATCCTAATATCCCTTGAAATATGTTGAACATTGAAAAAAAAAAAAAAATCCATCCTTTCCCCTTCTAACAGACCATAATTTTCCTGCATTAAAATAAACAACTTTTAGTTACCCTCCTTAGTGTACTTGCCCCAAAAGGAAATCTATTTTATCACTATCCCTCATTCATATTGAGATCTAGATGCCAGCATCTCTCAAAAGTGGGGCTCCCCTGGTGGCTCGGTGGTAAAGATTTCATCCTCCTGCCAATGCGGGTTCAATCCCTGGGTTGGAAAGATCGCCTGGAGAAGACAATGACAACACACTCCAGTATCCTTGCCCAGGAAACCCCGTGGACAGAGGAGCCTAGTGGGCTACAATTCACGGGGTTGCAACAGAGTGAGACAAGACGACTAAATAGCAACAACATCACTCAGAAGTAGAAGAGTTGGAACTTCTTGGGAAATCAGATATGTCAAAGAAGTTGTAGGCTGTTACTTACATTAGAAAAATTCTAAAAGACAAAAATGGTGATAGACTGTAACAGAATTCAATCACTATATAAAGTAGAAGATTGGATCAGGCCGAATTTAATGATATGTATTTACTACCGAAGGGATTAATGATGTAATGTGTTGAGAGTCAAGTTAACAATTGGCTAGACTGGCTAATTAAGTCTGGACTTAACAGATCTGTTTCTGTGACTTTTTTCATCACTTTTTTATTATAACAAACATAATGGCCTGCCTCAGGGAACCCTGGCCCCCTCTGCCTGAAAGTGAAAGTGAAATTCGCTCAGTCATGTCCGACTCTTTGCAATCCCATGGATGATACGGTCCATGGAATTCTCCAGGCCAGAATACTGGAGTGGATAGTATCCATCCTCTGGGGGATCTTCCTGACCCAGGGATTGAACCCAGGTCCCCCACGTTGCAGGCCAATTCTTTACCAGCTGAGCCACAAGGGAAGCCTAAAAGTGTCTTTGTTTAGCTAACAGGGAGATAACCTGACTCTGCCCACCTGTGAAGGACTGTGGTGTTCTTGAGTTCCTTTTGTGGGAAATGCCACTGCTCCTCTGCTGCTTGCTGGCATGGCTCAGAAATTAACATTTTGTGGGGGCTGGAATTGCAGATAGTTGTGGCATCCTTGTTTAGTGATATGTCAGGAGATAGTCTATTTCACACCACCTGTGAAATGGCTGTAAGGAAGTGAAACTAGCACGTCCCCCTGTCTGAGGCTTGCTATTCTAGAAGAAATTTGGAAGAATTAAATGACATTTTAACTTTGTTTCCTCACCCCCACCCCCATCTCTGATCCATAAAACAACCCGACATCCAGTTCCTGACAAGGTTAGTTTGAGACATTAGTCTACCATCTTCTTGGTCAGCTGGCTCCCTGAATAAAGTTATATTCCTTGCTTGAACACCTCATCTCCCAGATTTATTGGCCTATTGTGCAGCAAGCAGAGTAAGCTTGGACTCAGTAACATATTTACAAAATTTGACTCTGCATTCTAATAAGATCCTCAAGAGATTTATATACATATTAAAATTTAAGAACCACTGACTTTTAAGTCAGTGAAACTCCCTAGTCATTTGATAGAGGAAGGAATGCTAAGAATCAGGAATCATGAGTGTTAGAGTAGGTTCACTGTACTTGTTCATATACCCTCTAAATATACCCTGCAGGAGTGTTCATGGACACTCTCTTCATTAAAACATTATGAAGTGTATGATGAGAAAGCCAGCATGTTTGAAATGTATTGAAAAATCTTTGTTTTAATTTAGGTATTGCCATTCATTAGGCAGAGGACTACAGTGGGAAATGTTGCCATCGATGGTCTAAAAATATAATTACTAATTAGGTTTCAGATTGATTAGTACTTTCAATATTTATTTTTTCTCCTCTATCCCTTTACTCCTCTGCTACTTTATATAATGAATGATATTAATAGAGTGCTGTAATTTAGATTTTAGTAGTGAGTGTGACTAAATGGCTGCTTTCATTCTACAACGTTAGAGTCAAGTAATTATGACAGAGACTTGTATGATCAAAAAAAATATTGGCTATCTTTAAGAAAATGAAAAAGTCAGCTTAAAGCTCAACATTCAGAAAACTAAGATCATCGCATCTGGTCCCATCACTTCATGGCAAATAGATGGAGAAACAGTAGAAACAGTGGCTGACTTTATTTTGGGGGGCTCCAAAATCACTGCAGATGGTGACTGCAGCCATGAAATAAAAAGATGCTTACTCCTTGAAAGAAAAGTTATGATCAAACTAGACAGCATGTTAAAAACCAGAGACATTACTTTGCCAACATAAGTCCATCTAGTCAAGGCTGTGGTTTTCCAGTAGTCATGTATGGATGTGAGAGTTGGATTATAAAGAAAGCTGAGTAGCGAAGAATTGATGCTTGTGAACTGTGGTGTTGGAGAAGACTCTTGAGAGTCCCTTGGACTGCAAGGAGATCCAACCAGTCCATCCTAAAGGAAATCAGTCCTGAATGTTCATTGGAAGTGTTAGGTATTAAGAACAGGAAACAGGAGTCCAAAATGGTGGTGGCTAAAAGACAAGGAAGGAAAAAACCCGTGAAAATAGAACAAAGGAAGTTCTGAGGACATGAGTGAGGACCTTAGGTAGAACAAACAGCACTCCTGGCTAGCCCAATTTACATAGGGCAGGCCCAGTGGGAGGAAAAACCATTCATAAAAAGAGGAGCTAAAGGGCCAGGTCTCTCTCTCCCATGCACACATGCTGTCTGTCTGTCTGTCTGTCTGTCTCTTCTCTTTGAGTCTTTGGGCCGGCATTCCTTCATGACTTGAGGATGTATTTTCCTGCTATTTTCTAAGTAAAACTAAGCTGTAACATGGAGCTCTAACACTGATCTAAGAACTTTAACACAGTCTGTGCAAGAGCTGTGATGTGCCGAGGGCTTTGTCCATAGCTTCAAATCTTTGTTGTGACGAGACAGAACCAAGGAGAATACAATCGCCTGATGGAAGGACTGATGTTGAAGCTGAAACTCCAATACTTAGGCCACCTAATGTGAAGAACTGACTCACTGGAAAAGATCCTGATGCTGGGAAAGATTGAGGGCAGGAGGAGAAGGGGACGATGGAGGATGAGATGGTTGGATGGCATCACCGACAATGGACATGAGTTTGGGTAGGCTTCAGGAGTTGGTGATGGACAGGGAGGCCTGGCATGCTGCAGTCCATGGGGTTGCAAAGAGTCAGACATGACTGAGTGACTGAACTGAATCCAAGCAATCCATAAGATTAGAAGTTGACTGATAAAATATTTGCCTGTGCTATTGTAACAGACAAGAGTAAAACTTAACTCTATGTTGGACCTGTCTTTTTTACTTTAACCTTTGCTTTTATTATTAAAAGACTGAGCTACTGAACAACACCACAACAATGATGACTATAAGTATACATAAAGCACTGCTTCAGGGAAACCTGCCCCTCTGCCTGAATATAAACTAAATTGCCTTGTTCAGCTCACAGATGAATGGCTGTCCAACTGTGAATGGCTACAGAAAGGAAGACAGGAAAGCATCCTCTTCCTGATGTAGGTCAAACCCACCCAGAACCTGAAAAGATGGTTTTGGAGGACAATAGTACACCATCTTATTGGTCTTCCAGCTTTCCAAATAAAATCACTATTCCTCGCCTTGACATCCTGTCTGCTGATTTATTGGCCTGTTGTGTAGAGAGCAAATTGAGCTTGGACTAGATAGCACTATCTAATCCCTGACGGCTCAGAGGGGAAACAATCTGCCTGCAATGAGAGAGACACAGAAGACCCCGGTTCAATCCCTGGCTTTAGGGAGATCCCCTGGAGAAGGAAATGGCAGCCCACTTCAGTATTCTTGCCTGAAAAGTCCCACGGACAGAGAACCCCGACAGGCTACGTCCATGGAGTCACAAAAGCGGTGAACTTAGCGACTAAACCACCACCACCAAAATCCTTATAAGTGACTTTTCAGTTCCCTTAGCCCTGATCACAATTCTGGAAAGAGTCCCTTCATTATACTTGTTTCAAACACAATTTTAAATGTATTCACCTCCTTTTGGCAACACAAATGGATTCATAATGCTATCAGTTATTCACTGTACTGTAATTTTACTGCCTCGATATATCAATATATGATTAGGTTTATTTCTTAAAATTCTTTCCACTTCACTGGTCAATTTATTTTTTTAAATTTTTACCAGTAAAGTACTAACTTAAGTGTTCCAATTTTATAATGAAGTAGTAAGACACTAAGAGGGTAGTGCTTGGGAGAGATTGACCTTTGCATGGAGGAGAATTTTTATCACTGATACTGTTTAGAATCACCAATTGTGTTGTTAATATATATAAAATATATATATATTTCAGTTTGTTACATATCATGGACCTTTTATTGTCTGCAATGAGTACAATCAATCACCCCCTAGAGCTTTGCACATCACAATGATTAAGTATCAAAGAGTAGGAAAACTTGCCCACCTTTTTCTTCCTCAGAAGGATTTTCCTACTCTCACCATTTTAATTCCTTTTGAAAATAAATTTTAGGGCCAATTTATCATTATTTGGTTTCGATTTAAATTACATTGGATTTATTGGGTTTGTTTTTTTGTCAAATTTTACATTTTTATATTATTGGGTCTTAAACTAATGAAGATGAGCTGTCTTGTGGTTAATTTTTCAATAAATTTTGTAATTTCCCATTACTCTTGAATATATCTTTTATGTTTCTTTTTACTACATAAAGATCATTATGGTCATAACAATGTAGTCTTTTTGTAAAAAGTTATATACTCTGCTTTTGATGCTATATAAATATTAAACAATTTTTTTTGCCTACTGAGCTTATGTACAATTTATTAAACTTCCATTATTTCTAATAATATATATGTAAATTTTCTAAGAGACCTTCTAATTGGAAAACTGTCACTTTTTAATAAAGGTTTTTCTGTTTTTCCTTTCAGTCCTTATGCCTTTATTTGTTCTTTTCCTTCTTGCTATTTTCCTTGGTAAGAGGGGCAGATGATGATGAATGAAAGTGGTGATAATAGGCATTCTTGTTTTTGCTTTTCTTGATTTTAAAGGGAATGCTGCAAATGATTCCTCCTTAACAACATGCTCTGCTATTGGTTTTTGTAAAATTATTGTCAAGTTTAGGAATTTCTCTTTAATCTATTTCTAGAGTAGCTTTTATTTTCACACTAAAATTTTGAATGTGCTTTAGGTTTTATCAAAAATTTTCTTCCCATCATATAAAATTTTGCATATGTATAGTCTAATTATGGTAAACTCCAATTTTACATTTTCTATAGACAACCCCCCCTAGAGTTTTAGGATAAACCTGTAAGACTATACATATGCAAACATATGCAAGCATAATAAGACTCAGTCTATACATATGCAAAAAGAGGGTGTTTGCTATGACCAGTGAGTTCTCTTGGCCAAATTCTGTTAGTCTTTGCCTTGCCTCATTTTGTACTGCAAACCCAAATTTGCCTGTTACTCTAGGTATCTCTTGAACTCCTACTTTTGCATCCCAGTCCCCTATAATGAAAAGGACATCTTTTTGGGTGTTAGTTCTAGAAGGTCTTGTAGGTCTTCATAGAACCATTCAACATCAGCTTCTTCAGTGTTACTGCTTGGGGCATAGATTTGGATTACTGTGATATTGAATGTTTTGCCTTGGAAATGAACAGAGATCATGTGCAGGTATAAAAACCAATCATTGTAGTCTCTAATTTGTGCTATAATGCATTTTTATCCTCATAATATTCATTTGTTTTCTCCCTTTGTGTCTCTGCCTCAATCTCTGTCTTTCTTTTTCTCTTTTACTCTCCGTGTCCTGCTCTCTCTCTCATCTCACAAAAAGTTTATTATGCTTTTCAAATTTGGATTCATTGGTTCTTTTATTATGTAATCTCATTTCTTTGTAATTATATTTATTTTTCTAAAATTTTGCTTCTGTTGTTTGCTTCTTATTTTTAACTTCTGAGTTGGATGCAGCTCACTCATTTTAATTGTTTTAATTTTATTATTAATTGTAATTTATTTTCTAATTCAAGTATTTAAGTTATAAATTCCTTTTATATACCAACGTTACTTCATTCCACCAGATTCAGTAACATTAAAAATTGTTCTACTTTTTTTGAGTTTTTAAAATTTGTGTCATGATTTCTTTTTTTACTCTTGAGATATTTATAAATTATTTTTAATTCTTTTCCTGATGGTGCACAGGAATATCTTGTTTAATGCACTTCATTTCATTGCACTTCATGGATATTGCATTTTTAAAAAATAAGTTGAACATTTGTGTCAATCCTGAATCATACCAGTCTACTGGTACCATTTTTTGAAGAATATTTGCTCACTTCATGCCTCTATGCCACATTTTGATGAATCTTGAGATATCTCAAGCTTTTTCATTATTATTGTATTGGTTATAGTGTTCTGTGTTCAGTGAGGCTTGATGTTACTACTGTAATTTGAGTGGAAACCCACAATGTTGTTGTTTACCCATTGAATTGTGTCCTATTCTTTGCGACCCCATGAACTACAGCACACCAGGAGATAGCAAACTCCATTATCTCCTGGAGTTTACTCGAATTCATGTCCATTGAGTCGATGATGCTGTCTAACCACTGTATTCTCTGCCACCCCCTTCTCCTTTTGCCTTCAATCTTTCCCAGCATCAGGGTCCATCCAATGAGTCAGCTCTTCACATCAGTCCTTCTAATGAATATTCAGGGTTTATTTCCTTTAGGATTGACTGGTCTGATTTCCTTGCAGTCCAAGGGACTCTCAAGAGTCTTCTCTAGTGCTGTAATTTAAAAGCATCAATTCTTTGGCTTGCAGCCTTCTTTATGATCCAACTCTCACATCCATATATGACTACTGCAAATACCATAGCTTTGACTATCCAGACATTTGTTGGCAAAGTGTTGCCCTGCTTTTTAACATACTTTCTAGCTTTGTCATAGCTTTCCTTTCAAGGTGCAAGCAACTTTTAATTTCATAGCTGTGGAAGCCACATTTATAATGCATACAATGATGTGAGGCCTAAAGCTCGAAGTCTAGTAAATATGACAGTTTCACAGAAAGACTAGGGCTTTGTTTAAGACTTCTGTCTGTGCAGTACCTTGGGAGTGGTAGCCTTCCAAAAACTGTCTCTCTGATAGTCCCTCCATTAGACCTATCACAAGCATCCCTGGCCACCGAAACCAGGTAATCGAGTATCCACTATGTGGCAGCTATGGAAACCAGGGTATCCCATGTACAAACTGAGACATCAGTGACTTGTAAGAGCTCCTCTCAAAGACATACTTTCAGATATATCTTTTATTCAGTTCACTATGGCATTTTGGGTTTCATGGATGTAAATCCTGATTCTTTTCAAAGCCAGATGTTTAAGGGGTGCATCAATCATTGCAAGTCTTAAGAGTTTGGGTGCCTGGTGTGGGGTACAAAGTCTTCACTCATTGGGGAGAAACTCCAGATTTGTGACATCGCTCATGATTCCTTGTGCATCATTATGCTGGTGGTGGGGTTTTGATAAGACTCTGTTTCAGCCTCTTCTACCTACCTCAACATGGCCCTTTTTTCCTCTGTTGATATAAGGAAGCTGATCACCTAGTTTTCAGGTCTTTTTCAAGGGAAGTTATCTCATATGTAGCTGTAGATTTTTTGTGTCTGTGGGAGGAGGAGAGTTTAAAATCTTTCTTTGTATCCATCTCTGACTGCCCAGTCCACAGCTATGTTTTAGATACTTTTCCTTTACTCTGAGTTCAGCAATGTATTAAAATTTGATTTTATCCAGAATATACTTATTTTGAAATGAAAAAACCATTTAGAGCACATAGTCTGACTCACTAGCATACAGAAATAAAACTTAATTCCTATACAGGTGTTTTCATGATTAAAATATATACAATGAGGGAAATTGGTAATATAAAGTGATAAGTACTGGCATATACAGAATACTAAAAATAGAAGTAGTAAACAAACTGGACTTGAAAACCAGGAATACCTAAAAGAGAAAAAGTTAGTTGAGTACTTAATCATACATGTTCATATTCCACAACTTAATTTAATTCTAGAGGAAGAACCATGCAAGTAAATTTGGCAAAACTACATGAAAACTTCTCTTGGAAACACACTGCTATTCAAATTAATAAAATATATTTATAATATGTTAATTGTTAAATTTCATTATTGCTTCACTTCCTCTTTGAAATCTCTTCCTTGCTTCCTTAGTCCTCTGTCTGGATAACCATCAATGTCTTATTTATTCATTCCAAAATGCAGAATTGCATGATCCTTGGTATAAGGTATATAGCCCTGTTGTCTGTTTCTAACAAAATCTGAAAAGTTTCCAAGAAAATTATAAGTTGACCTTATTCAGTAATTATTTTATTCACATTAATTTCATTACATAATTTCATGAAAATTAATAAACTCCAGTCCACAAACTTAATCCCATAGATTAACTCACCAACAGTCAATTTCCTCATTTAATTCATTGAGAAATTAGATAAAAATTATTTTAACTTTATTCACCATCATCTCTTCTTTGCCAAAATTTCTGTTTTCCCTTGCCCCTGTTATTTTTTATCTGTCCTTTAATCTTAACCATTCATCCTTAATGAGACTGAGCTTTCTAGCTATGTTCACACTTGAGTCTTCTTACAACTAAACGTGAGTATTTCCTCATCAAATGCCCTTCCTTAATTTCAGTTTAAATTTCTCTTTCTCTACTGATTCCTTTACCTAAGTCTAAAAATGTGCTCATCAGTCATAGAAATAGTGTGCCAGAAATTCCTTCCCTTATGATAAACTCAGTTTTAATATATTGAGATAGAAAATAAAGGAATGAAGAGTAGGAAGTATAATTTTCAAAGCATTCTTATTAAAAGAAGAAAAACAAAGGAGGAAATCATATTCAAAGGTAGAAAAATTATATGTTAATAAACTAACTAGAAATCATCTTACTGACATTTATCAAGAGACATAAATCAAAAGAAAATGGAGTTTTAAAAAATTTTTATTTATGGCACTATAAAAATGTTACTATAGCCAAAGAGATGTTTAATCTATTCCTCACTCAGCATTTCAGAATGCAGTTTTGTACTATTCATTTTATAAAGTCTTTTTATTAGAGCTGTATCAGAGTATACTGTTAAGTACATTATAAAAGATTAGAATATAATTTCTTTTGGCACTCTATTTATGTTTACTACTGACTTCAAAGGACATTTAGGATGTAGAAGAGTTATTTTTCAAGAAGTACAAATGAAAAATAATCCTGTCAGCAATTCTCATAGACAAGTGATGAAGAGGCAGTTTTAGCAAAGACATAGTCTCCTTTTAACCAGAAATGATTTGTGTGTTTTCTTGAGGCAATCTCTATTTGCAGCAATGTTAACATTGACATCAGTAGCTGGAACTGACAGCTGAAGACAAATGCTTCTCAGGTGTAAAACTTAGCAAGGGAGAGCTTTAGCCTTTGGGAATATGTCAGGATGACCATGAATCATCATACCCCAAAAGAGTCAAAAACCAAAATTTTTGCTTAGATAAAGGTCATGATTCTAAAATGATCCCTGTAGAATTCAAAGAATGGCAACTAATAACTGTTACAATGGTACAACTAATATTTAGAGTAAGTAGGTGAAAATCCCTAGGGCATAGAGAAATGTTGGTGAACACTGCAAGTAGTCACAGTCACATGCAAAGTTGGGTATGATTTTGCTATTAAACTATTTATTTTTGGTGTCTATAGCACAGCTTTTTCACTAAAGTAAATAAGTGAGTGAATGAATAAAAGAAAAAAAATATATTAGTATTTATATTACAGCCAACAAAATATGTAAAATATGGAAGGGTATGGGAAGTATGCATTTACATATCAAATAATTAAATCCAAGTAATTCTCTACTTTCAGAAATATATGTTTTGCAATCCTAAAACAGTATTTAAAATCTGTGTCACATGAACTCTGAGAATCACAGCTCATGTTCTAAACAGCTAAGAAGGTCTCAAAAGGTCACAATTTCTTCTGAATTACTTATTAGTAATATTCATGTATTTAATAATACAATTGAATATAAGGCAAATATTGATTATAATAAAGGATAAAAAGTTTAATAATAGAGCAATAGTACTGGCAAAATTTGCATTCTAAATGGGATGTCTCAGTGAACCAACATTAATTTATGAAATACTTTTGCATTCTATACCCTTATGTAAGGTCACAGTAAGGCCAATAAATAGCTTATATTTATTGCTAAACAAATTTAGTTTAGACTGATTTCTAGAAACAATAAAAAATCTTGTTATATTTTAATATACTTTAATTTGATCTAGTCTGTATATCTTGAGCTTTTCAAAGTCCTTTAGTAGTATAGAAAATAAATATCAGGAAAGAAGTGACAAAGGTACAAGGAATACTTTATATGTATTTGATACAATAAGATTTTTCTGCATTATGAAAGAAGTAAATATGGCTGGTTTAAATTCAAAACATTAATCCTTCAGTAAACAGTTACTGAATTTATTGTGTGAACGAAGATCTAATAATACAAAAGTGGACAATTTAGCCTAGTAAGGGAGCAAAACATGTAAACAAAAAAATGAATGTAAAATATGGAAAAAATAATACAGAATGAGGGTAAACATTCAATTCAACTTCATAAAGATGAATCAACTGTTGAAATAAATTGAGAAATATTTTTCAGTAAGGGTAGAATTTTAACTGTGTCTGGAAGGATGAGCAAGAATTTGTCAGATAGAGAGAAGAGAACTTTTCTGATGAAGGGAGTAGTACTGTGAACTATCACTGTGAATAATTTCAAATGATGAAGTTCAGTGCAAAATCAGGGACAGAGGAATTGTTCTGTGAGAGGACACCTTTATGGTCAAAGTGAGTGAAACAAATTAGGCCAGAAAACTGTATGTCTTTAAAAGAACAAATTGCAAAATGCTTTATCTATGATGTCAAGTTCTGGGCACATTGACTTTTAGACAGTTCAGAATATCTAGAGAAAATAAGTCTCTGACATTTGGCATTTCTTATGATTTTCAGTATGGAGAGGATTTTTTTTGTCAATCAAAAATGTATTTAATGGTCAATAAGTAGGAGTCAGGCTTCCCTGGTGGCTCAGATGGTAAAGAATCTACCTGCAATGCAGGAGGCCCAGATTTGACCTGAATTGGGAAGATCCCCTGGAGAAGGAAATGGCAACCCACTCCAGTATTCTTGCCTTGAGAATCCTATGGACAGAGCAGTCTATGGGGTCACAAAGGGTCGAACATGGCTGAGTGAATAACACACACAGACACACACACACACACACACACACACACAAGCACACAAGTAGGAGTCAGAGAACAGGAAGATGTAGGAAAGATGTAGGTAAAGCAAAAGTCTTCTATGTTTTAGAGTAACTCACATACTGTGTTTTGGGAGAGATTACATTTTTAGTCTGACATGTGAAGACCTTGGAAGTTTTCATTTCCATCCTGACAATAAAAAATGAAAGCTGGAGAACTGAAAAGCAGTGAATACTTTTCCTGGCCCCATAAGAAAACAGTTCTCAGGGATAACCACCACCTTGAAATCTAGAGAGACAGATGAATCCAGAGGGTTGCAACTTGAACTTAGATCAGAAGCTACTAGAGCCACAAACTGATAGGAATATTTAAACAGTAATTTTGAAGACTGAGTGTGAACTAGCACAAACATGAAGCCAGCATCATCATGATACCAAAACCATATAAAGATATCACAAAAATGGGAAATCATAGGTCAGTATCAACTGATGAAAACAGATGCAAAAATCCTTAACAAAATACTGACAAACTGAATCCAATAATATATTTAAAAGATCATACACTATGATTAAATAGGACTTATCCCAATATCCATGAGTCATTCAAAGTGATATTCCACATTAAAAAATTTTTAAAAATCATATGATAATCTCAATAGACGCAAGAAAAAAAAACTTTTGATAAAATTCAACAGCTATCTACGATAAAAATCTTCTATAAAGGGGATGTAGAAGGAACATTCCTCAATATAATAAAGATCATATGTGACTAAGCAACACCTAAAACACTCAACAATGAAAAGATTAAAATTTTTAGATGACATGATATGATGCATAGACAATCCTAAAAGCACCACAAGAAAACTCCTACAGCTCAGCAGCCAATTTAGTAAAATTGCAGGATACAATCTGCTGCATCTCTATACAACTTAGTTTGTATCCTGGAACTAACAACAAAGTAACTGAAAAAGAAATTAAGGAAAAAAATCCCGCTTACAATTGCATCAAAAAGAATACAATATTTAGAGATAGACCTCCCTAATGAGGCAAAACACCTGTACTCTGAAAACTATAGGATGCTAATGAAAGAAATTGAAGGCAATAAAGAGAGATGGAAAGATACATTGTATTCTTGGACTGGAAAATAATATTGTTAAAATGAACATAATACCCGTGGCGAGCTGCAGATTCAATATATCCCTATGACCAATGTGAAGGGCATTTTTGGCAGAACTTGAACAAATTAAAGGAAAAATTGTACAGACAGAAATGGCCCCAAATATACAAAACAATCTTGAGAAAGAAGAACAAAGCTGAAGGACTTATGGTCCCTGATTTCAGACTATACTACAAAGTTATGGTCATCAAAGCAGTATAGTACTAGCACAAAAACAGACCCATAGATCAAAGGAACAGGATAAAAAGCCCAGAAACAAACCCGCACTCTTATGGGCAATTAATCTACAACAAAGGTGTGCAAGTATATATAATGGAGAAAAGATAATCTTTTATAAGTGCTGCTGGGAAAACTGAAAAGCTATATGTAAAATAATGAGATCAGAACATTCTCTAAAACCATGTTCAAAGATAAATTCCAAATGGATTAAAGACCTAAATGTAACACCAGAAATCACAAAAATATAGGGGAAAACATAGGTAGAATACTCTTTGCCATAAATCACAACAATATGTGTGTGTGCGCTAAGGCACTTCAGTCATGTCTGACTCATTGTGACCCTACAGACTGTAGCCTGCCATGTTCCTCTGTCCAAGGCCTTCTTCAGGCAAGAATACTGGAGTGGGTTGCCATGCCCTCCTCCAGGAGTCTTCATACCCATGTATCCTATGTCTCCTGAATTGGCAGGCAGGTTCTTTACCACCAGCATCACCTGGGAAGCCATATATATATATAATTAGATCTGTCTCCTAAAGTAAGCAAAATAAAACCAAAAATAAGGAAATGGGATATAATTAAGTTGAAAAGTTTTTGCATAGTAAAGGAAATCACTGACAAAGCAAAAAGTCAACCTACTGAATGGGAGAAAATATCTGCAAATGCTATGATGGATAAGGGACTAATATCCAATTTGTATAAGTAGCTTGCATAACTTCATATAAAAAACAACAAATGAAACTCACCTGATAATAAATGGGCAAAAGGCCTGAATAGATATTTTTCCAAACAGGAGTTGTAGAAGGCCAAAAGAAACATGAAAAGATGCCCAACATTGCTATCATCAGGAAAACACAAATCAAAACCACAATGAGATACTGCTTCACACTGGACAGAATGGCTATCATCAAAAAGATAACAGATAATAAATGTTGTGAAGAAGGTTAAGAAAAAGGAATCCTCACACACTGCTTGTAAAAATGTAAATTAGTGCAGCCACTGTGGAAAACAGTATGAAGATTTCTAAAATAACAAAAAATAAACCTACCATATGATCCAGCAATTCCACTTCTGGCTATGTATACAAAGAAAACAAAAAAGCTCTTATTTGAAAAGACACATGCATCCTAATGTTTACAGCAGTGTTACTTACAATTGACAAAATATGGAAGCAACCTGTGTGTCCACCAACAGATGAATGGATAAAGAAGATGTGGTATATATCTATAATGGAATACCACTCACCCATAAAAAATAATAAACATTTTGCCAATGGCAGCAACATGGATGGACTTGGAAGGCATTATGCTAAGTGAAATAAGACAGAGAAAGACAAATACTCTGTAATATCACTTATATGTGGAATCTAAAAATTATATAACAAACTAGTGAACATAGCAAAATATAAACAGTCTCATAGACATGGAGAACAAACTTTGGTTACCACTTCAAGAAGGGGCAATATAGGAGTGGAGAGGTGGGACTTACAAACTACTGGGTGTGAGACAGGGTTAAGAATGCAGTGTACAACACAGGGAAGATAGCCAATATTTTTTAATAACTGTGTTATAAGGGGGTTTAAAAGTTTTACAGAGTTTTTAAAATTGCATTAAAATTAAAAATGTTACCTTCATCCTGTTACCTTTGTTTCCATTACCCAATCATTCATTTTGACTATCAAGGGGAAAAAAAAAAATACAAGGTGCAAGAAAATGAAAAAAAAAAGGAGAGACAAGTGACAAAAGCAAGCATCAGAATCAGATGTAGCATTTGCTTAGTTGGAATGCCAGTAGGAAAATAAAAAGGCAATAGAGCAAAAGAGACATTTAAGCCCTAGTGGATGAAAAATATCCGAAAGTAATAAGAGGTCCCATAACAAGTTCAGAAAGCAGATAACATGAAACAGGATAAATGCCAAAAAACATAGTAAGAATATTATATTCAAACAGCAGAAAATCAAAGAAAAGAGATTATCTTGAAAGAAACCAGAAGAAATGAAACATGTTAATAACAAGGAAATAAGGAGAAGGATTACAGATGACTTTTAAATAAAAATTCATAGAAGTTAGAAGAAAGTTGATTAAAATATTTAAATATTGAAATTCAATGTGTAGTAAAATTATCCTTCAAAAGTGGGAAAATAGTTTTTCCACCCCAAAAATGAAAGAATTAATAGGAGATTTACCACACATGTTGCATTAAAAGTAGTTTTTTCAGGGAAGAGAAAATAATACACATGAGAAACTAAGAATTAAGTAAATAAAGAAAGATCATTGGGGAAAAAATGAAGCTAAAATATTTTATTTTGTTACACTTAATTGATCTAAAGGATAACTGATTAAAGTAGTAATAGTGATAACATATTGGGGATAAATGAAATAAATGGCATCAATGACCAGAAGGATGGAAAAAAATAAGTGAAAATATTCTGCCACAAATAACCTTTACTATACATGAGACAGTACAGTAATATTTGAAGATTTAAATGGATTAGGTTAAAAATATAGATTGCAATCTCTAGGGAATATATTATACTAGAATTAAAAACAAGTATTATTTATGTGCCAAATAGAAAATAATATGAATTTGCAAGACATATTCCAAGATCTTAGGAAAAAGGTCAAACCAAGTAACACATGCAAAAACAGAAAATAGTTGCAAACATGACTGATGTTAACCTAACTACATTGCTATTCAGTATAAATTGATATGATATAAATGTTGGTTAAAGAACAGAAAGTATCAGATAGGAGTAAAAAAATGTCCAACAATATATTGTTTACAAGATTCCAACTATAAATAAAGACTCAGATAGGTTAGGAAAAAAAAAAACATTGACTTCCCAGCCCAGGTGACACAGTGGTAAAGAATCTGCTAATAATGCAGGAGACCACCGGCAATGCAGGAGACCAGGTTCAGTCCCTGGGTCAGGAAGATCCCCTTGAGCAGGAAATGGCAACCCACAAAAGTATTCTTGCCTGGAAAAGTCCATGGACAGAGGAGCCTGGTAGGATAAAGTCCATGGAGTCACAAAGAGTCAGACATGACTGAGCACACACATTCATGCACACATCATACCACATATTAAAATTAAAGGGATATTTAATTACACCTGAATAATTCATTAAATAATTCATCTCACATACTAGTAAAGTAATGCTCAATATTCTCCAAGCCAGGCTTCAGCAATATGTGAACTGTGAACTTCCAGATGTTCAAGCTGTTTTTAGAAAAGGCAGAGGAACCATAGATCAAGTTATTACCAACATCCGCTGGATCATCGAAAAAGCAAGCGAGTTCCAGAAAAACATCTATTTCTGCTTTATTGACTATGCCAAAGTCTTTGACTGTGTGGATCACAATAAACTGTGAAAAATTCTGAAGGAGATGGGAATACCAGACCACCTGACCCACCTCTGGAGAAACCTGTATGCAGGTCAGGAAGCAACAGTTAGAACTGGACATGGAACAACAGAATGGTTCCAAATAGGAAAAGGAGTACGTCAAGGCTGTATATTGTCACCCTGCTTATTTAACTTATATGCAGAGTGCATCATGAGAAATGCTGGGCTGGAAGAAGCACAAGCTGGAATCAAGATTGCCAGGAGAAATATCAATAACCTCAGATATTCAGTTGACACCATCCTTATGGCAGAAAGTGAAGAGGAACTAAAAAGCCTCTTGACGAAAGTGAAAGAGGAGAGTAAAAAAGTTCGCTTAAAGCTTAACATTCAGAAAACTAAGATCATGGCATCTGGTCCCATCACCTCATGGGAAATAGATGGGGAGACAGGGGAAACAGTGTCAGACTTTATTTTTTTTGGGCTCCAAATCACTGCAGATGGTGACTGCAGCCATGAAATTAGAAGACGCTTACTCCTTGGAAGGAAAGTTATGACCAACCTAGATAGCATATTAAAAAGCAGAGATTACTTTGCCAACAAAGGTCCGTCTGGTCAAGGCTATGGTTTTTCCAGTGGTCACGTATGGATGTGAGAGTTGGACTGTGAAGAAAGCTGAGCACGGAGGAATTGATGCTTTTGAACTGTGGTGTTGGAGAAGACTCTTGAGAGTCCCTTGGACTGCAAGGAGATCCAACCAGTCCATCCTAAAGGAGATCAGTCCTGGGTATTCATTGGAAGGACTGATGTTGAAGCTGAAACTCCAATACTTTTGCCACCTGATGCGAAGAGCTGACTCATTTAAAAAGACCCTGATGCTGGGAATGATTGAGGGCAGGAGGAGAAGGGGATGACAGAGGATGAGATGGTTGGATGGAATCACTGACTCGATGGGCATGAGTTTGAGTAAAGTCCGGGAGTTGGTGATGGAGAGGGAGGCCTGGCGTGTTGCAGTTCATGGGGTTGCAAAGAGTCAGACACGACTGAGTGACTGAACTGAGCTGAATTTATTAAAACAATAAATGAATAAATATTTTATCATGAGCATTAATCAGTGGACCCCTAGAGTATATATTCATATTCACACAAACTAGACTTTAGAAAACAGAAAATAATTACAGATAAAGAAAGAATAATACAAAGAAAAGAGGTCAAATTTCAGACCATCTTTTAGCAGTCATATAGCTGAAAATGAATCATCAAACTACATTTAAAAAAGACAAAAAGAAAGACAAAAATTATAGAACATCAAGGTGGAATAGACAAATAACTATGAGCGTTAAATGATCTTCCTATGGAAACTGATAGATTAAGCAGGCAGAAAATCAGTAAGGATAAAGTCAACCTAATAAGCAGTATGAATTAACTTGATTGAATTGATCTTTATAGAATATTTTGTCAAGCAAATGTACAGTACATATTTTTCTTAAGCTCATGTGGAACTTGCACTAAATAGATTGCTTTCTGGACTATAAAATATGAATTAACAAATTGAAAATAATATAAATAGTATAAGATGTATTGTCTTAAAGGTGGAGTTAAACTTGAAATGAATAACAGAAAAACAAATGGAAAATTACCAAACACCTGTAGGTTAAACAGCACACTTCTAAATAATATATGGGTCAAAGAATATGTCTCAGAAGATATTTGAAAAATATTTTGAACTAAGCAAACATTAAAGTCAACATCAATATTTGAGAAAAATAATGAAAACAGTGCTTAGAAATTTATAACATTAAATGCAATTATGAGTAAAGAAGACAGATCTAAAACAACAATCTAAGATTTCATCTTAAAAACTAGAAACATGGGAAAACAATTAGAGCAGAGGTCAATGAAATTGAAAATGAGACAGCAACAGGAAAATATCTGCAAACCCAAAAGTTGCTTCTTTCAAAGATCAATAAAATCGATAAATCTCTGACTAGGGTAACCAAGAAATGCAAAGTAGAAGACATGAATATATGAACTTATATAACTAAAAATACTGATACCAATAAAAAGCTTCATAAAATATGCTTTGAAAATTACATTACCATGCATTTGAAAGTTTAGAAATAAATCAGTTCCTTAAGACAACACTAACAAAACTCATATAAGGAAAAAATAGATAATTTAAAAAGATATTGATTCGATTATTAACAAGTTTCATAAAATGGGAAGTGTCAGTTCTGGATGGATTCACTGGTGAATTTTACCAAATTTTTAAGGAGAAATTATATCAATTTTCCATAATATTTTCCAGATAATATAAGTGAAGGGAAACTTTTCTTTCTCTTTTAAACCATTGTTACTCTAATATTAAAACTCATAATAACATAACAAGAAGGGAAAACTGCAGGTGGATATTGTTCATCAATAGAAATACAAAAATCCACGACAAAATATTAGCAAAAGAAAGTCGACAATTTCTAAAACGGAATATATAGATCATTCTTAAACTACATGGGTTTGACATGCATGGGTCCATATATACATTAAAAAAAATTAAACATATAGTTGGCCTTTGAAATCTGCAGTTTCTCCATCCTAAGATTCAAGCAATTTCAGATGATGCACTCTGTTTATGACTCCCAGTTGGTTGAATCCAGACAAAGAATCCACAGGTATAAAGGGCTGACTATGAGACCTAAGAATCTGCAAATTTTAGTGTCTGTGAAACAATTCTGAAAACAATTCGCTGTGAATACTTATGGATGACTGTATACCATGATAAATTAGGATTGGAAATCAAAGAAGATCTAAATAAATGAAGAGATAGTCATCATTCATGAAGTGGAATACTCAATATTTTTAACATGTCAGTTCTTCCCAGTTTCATCTAACAATTCTATATAATCCCAGTAACACAGCAAACTATTATAACAAACTGATTTTAAAGTTTATATAAAAGCAAAAGATCTAGGATCACCAGCACTACATTGAAGAACAATCAAATTGAAATACTTCACTGAATCAAGATTCACTATAAAGGTACAGTAATTAAGGTACCATGGTATTGGCCAAATGCTAGACACATAGATGAATGTAACAGAATACATAGATATAGACCCAATAAGTAGAAATAACTGATATATGACAAACGAGCAAAGGCAATTCAAGGGAGCAAAAACAATCTCTCGTATAAATTACTTCAAAATGTTTTATAAATGATTTTAAATGTAAAATCCCAAATTATAGAACTTCTAAATGAAAATATAGGACAAACCCTAGGTGATTTTGAATTTGGTGGTTATTTTTATATATCACCAAAAATACAACCATAAAAGAAAAAATATTATATGTTGGACTTTATTAAACTGAAAGCTTTCTGTTCTGTGAAAGACACAGTTAAGAGATTCAAAAAATTGTTTAGGAGGTTATGAGATCTGAGGACAATATGCAGAATGAAAGACATTAACCGAATTACAAATGTAGTAAAGAAAGTGGCTGGAGAAAAAGGTGATGAACTATATAACTTTGGAGTTTATATATATATATATATATATATATATATATATATATATATATATAGTTTATATATAACCCTAACCCTAATTTTTGTAAGACTAATTGTAAGAGTAGAGGTAAAATCAATTTTACATAAGCATTGAAAGTTAATTAATAAAGTTATTTCTTAGTGAAGGATGAGTTAATAATTCTGATCTGCCATGTATACATACTGAAATTCTACTATAAAGTAAATGTGTGGCAGTGAGATTTCTCATTGTAGGAATGGGTAATAACTGATAAGGAAGGAAAGTAAGCTAGAATGAACCATGTAGTAATGGATTATACTTGGAGATATCGGACTGAACTCATTGAAATGATTAGTTACAGGAAATCTAAAATCCAAGGAGAGAGAGAGTTGGCTGCTGGGAGGGATGAGATGCAAGCCCAGACTCACTAGTGCAAGAGGCAGTTGGACACCAGTAGGAAGATCTTGCTAGAATGACTAGTAAATTGTTGGTGTACACCAAGCATGCACTGATGAAAGAAGTTGAAGCTCCTTGACTCTGCAAATATAGAATGATTTTGTGCCTTTGTAAGGTTTTGCACAGCCTTTTTCTCGACGAACCCCACTGGCTCTCACAGCCAAGACTGCTCACTAATGATGCAGAACTGGGGAAGGGAAGCAGCCATCACTGTAGGAAAGCCAGGATAACCCACCAGAACTCTATCTTCCCTATTGAACAAAAGCATTAAATCATGGGAAGAAAGCCAACAAAAACTGTCACAATTCATGCACCAATGAGGAAATCCATTGCAACTGGGGTAAGGGATCAAAAAACCAAACAAAACTGTCTGACTCTAAGGGAGAGGTAATGATGCATGCTGATTCAGGCTACCCACCCTGGAGAGTCTAGAACACAGGAAAGGCCATGCTTCTTAGATCCAGAGGTACAGTGTCTACTATGGACTAAGGTTTAACCAGAATAGCAGAGAATACCACCTACCCTCAATCCGAGCAACAGAAAACTTTCAGTCAGTAACAAAGAAAACGAATAATTATTTATAGCGAGTTAATTACAGAGACAGACTATCTGAAGCACAGTGCAAAAGGAAGTCTAAAGGTTAAAGGGCAACAAGCATTAAAAAGCCACTTGGCAAAGCAGACTGTACTCTAAATATAACATATTTTTAAAGGGATTTAAAGCATGTGCTAAGGTAACATTACCAAACAAAAAGCACCCCCAACACCCCAGGGATAGCCCAAGCCTTGACTAGTAAACACAGAATCCCTTAAAGAGAACTAACTTTGGGAAAAGCGAATCCCTTCACAAACTGTCAGTCTCTAATGTCTTACACAGGTTTCTGGTTTTCAGCAAAAAAATTATGAAGCATATGAATAGAAAAGATAACACACTCCCTTAAGACAAAGCAATCATGAGAATCAGACTTAGATATGACATGAAAGTGAAAATAAAGTCGCTCAGTTGTGTCCGATCCTTTGTGACCCCATGGATTGTAGCCTACCAGGCTCCTCTGTCCATGGAATTTTCCAGGCAAGAGTACTGGAGTGGGTTGCCATTTCCTTCTCCAGGGGATCGTCCCGACCCAGGGATCGAATCCAGGTCTCCAGCATTGCAGGCAGTTGCTTTACCATCTTAGCCACCAGGGGATATGACATAGTTTAGAAATATCTGACAGATTTTTAAAATATAGAAATATTTAAAAGGCTCAAGTATGCAAGAAAAGATGGGTAATTTCTCCAGGGAGGGGGACATTATAAGAAATTGTCTAATGGAAATACTGCAAATGAAAACCTAGAAGAATACATTGAACAGGACTATTACTTGGCTTGTCACAGTCAAGGAGCAGTGAACTTGAAGATGGGTGTACAGAAATTACTCAAATTGAATTGTATTTTTTATCTTTGCTGTTTACTTGAGTTTATTGTTCTCTGCTTTCACTAGTATCCTAATGAGTAAACTTAAATTATTGGTCTGATACCATTGTTTAAGTCTGTATTTAGAAGTTGGTAAATATTTTCTCACAAGAATATGGGCTATATGCTCTGCAACTAGTTGATATGCATATTAGTATTGAACAGATAAACAAATATGTAATAGGAAATGAAAGCCAGATTTCTATTATATAAAAGGGATTACAAATATGATAAAGGATGCGTTTAGAATGAACCTTGTAGCTGTTGATTGGTATCACAGGCTTCAGTATGAACTCATTTATATAGATAGATAGGGAAATTAATACATAGACTACAGTGTATGCATGCATTAAAACACAAATGTGCAGTTCCTAATTCTGTCAGTTGTGATGCTGCAGAAGCAATGAGTACATCTGGCACCCAAATGTTAGTTCCTAAATAGTATTCTTTATTTATTTTTTTTTCTTTTTTTTTCCAGTGGGTTTTGTCATACATTGATATGAATCAGCCATGGATTTACATGTATTCCCAATCCCGATCCCCCCTCCCACCTCCCTCTCCACCCGATTCCTCTGGGTCTTCCCAGTGCACCAGGCCGGAGCACTTGTATTCTTTAGTAAAGAATTGTGGATGAGAATTTTCAGTAATCAGTGGCCTAGACTCTAGCTTATTTTTGGACTTTAGTCTTTAGAGGGCATCTTTTCTATGCAAATTTCTTTACTAGAAGCTCAGAATAGAGAGCAATTTGATGCTAATTTTAATAATTTTGGGATATATTAAATTTGGGAGAGTTACTTAAATTTTATAATTAATAAAAATTTTAATAAGGTATCAAGAAAATTACTTAAACTAGTGCCCACATTAGACATGGAAAAAACTAGCTAAGGGCTAAAAATCAATATATCGAAATGATAATCATGGTGACAAACAGATTAAAAAATCTTGATTATTATATAATCTATCCAAACCATTTGACTTTTTCATAAAATTGCTCCGTAATCCAGCAGCCAATATTCAATTGGAAATGCTAGTGCTACTGAGTAGTATCTCATCCTTTTATATATGGTGGGGAGGATGCATCGAATATGTAGTTGGTTATGTTACTAAGAGGACTTCCCTGATAGCTCAGTTGGTAAAGAATCTGCCTGCAATGCAGGAGACCCTGGTTTGATTCCTGGGTCAGGCAGATCCACTGGAAAAGGGATAGGCTACCCACTCCAGTATTCTTGGGTTTCCCTTGTGGTTCAGCTGGTAAAGAATGTGCCTGCAGGGTGGGAGACCTGGGTTCAATCCCTGGGTTGGGAAGATCTCCTGGAGAAGGGAAAAGATACCCACTCCAGTACTCTGGCCTGGAGAATTCCATGGACTGTATGGTCCATGAGGTCGCAAATAGTCGGACACGACTGAGCGACTTGCACTTTCACTTTCATGTTACTAAGATATATCTGTTCTACTCCTTTCCAGGGATTTTATTTGAGTCTGTTTTTACCTGATAGACTGTCTGTTTACTTGCAAAGTAAACACTTTTTTTTTTAAGGAAATGACACAGAATGTTGTAAAATATGTATTCAACACTTGTCTGCATGTTAGAATATGTCTATATGCTTGACAAATGTCGGCAGCCAAGATAAAAACAGAGTCTACCCGTCAGGTGATGAGCTGACTATATTCTTCCTAATCAATTTAGCAAATAAACTAGGTTTGGGGACCATACGAAGAAATACTTTCGCTGACAGTGAGCACTGATTTAAGGTAGAATACATGACTAGTGAAATAATTTTTTAAAATAACTTCACTAATAATATAAGAAACTTTTGCTTTTAGTATAAGCAACTGAGGATAAGATAAATAGAACAATATTACAATTTTTTTAAGGAGAATATATTTTGACATATATTTAAATATTTCCATAGGTTCATTATTGATGAAACACAATAACTTCATCTGCATTACTGAGTGAGAGAATTTAGCATGACATTTTAAAAAATTTAGATGCATTTGAACTAAATGTTGAGCAATAAATGAATTTATCTTGAAGACAATTAATCTTTAAGTTCAGTTTTACTAATTAATACAGAACTAGATGATTGATAGAAACTCACATTCTTCCCTACAAATACACATATACATAATTGCATATGCATATATATCAAATCCAGATAAAATATAGTGATATTTAGTTTGTCAATGGCATGGCAAATTGCAGATACAACATTCCCATATTTCATATTGGGAAATTATTAAATAGAATAGACATAAAGAGCTCAACTGAAAACTATCAGTTCATCATTCATTGGATAGTGACGCAAGTCTGGCAGAAAATAGAGGAGGATCAACAATTTAAGAGAAGAGTAGCACTAGAGGTTTTAATCTAAAGGCAAGCCTGAGCCAGTGTTTCAAGTGTTACCTAGAACTGAGGAAGAAATTCAAAGATACACCAGCTAGAAAAATAAAAAGACAGAATTCATGGATACTTCAGCATTTGAGAAATAGGAAGTCCTGGAAAGGAATCATAGATTAGAACTTTAAATTCTGAATAAACACTCTGCCTAAAATTTCAAGTGACCCCTACAGTCTATATATAAGGGCAAACCACAAATAAGTGATTGATTCTCAGAGGTCAGGCACAGG
The DNA here is from genome assembly GCF_019320065.1 of Cervus canadensis. Lineage (NCBI taxonomy): Eukaryota > Metazoa > Chordata > Mammalia > Artiodactyla > Cervidae > Cervus > Cervus canadensis. Next base: position 24,612,260 of record NC_057389.1, on the reverse strand, counting down.
AAAGGAGGAGTATATGGCTTTAAAAACTAGTTGAATTCCATATGCATGCTTTAATAGGATTTCCCAGGTGGCACAGTGGTAAAGAATCTGCATGCCAATACAGGAGATGCAAGAGACTCGGGTTCGATCTCTGGGTTGGGAATATCTCTTGCAGTAAAAAATGGCAACCCACTCCAGTATTCTTGCCGGGAAAATTCCATGGACAGGGGAGCCTGGTGGGCTACACTCCTTGGGTTTTCAAAGAGTTGGACATGACTGAGCATAAATTCATTATACAGTTGTAGTGGACATTTTTGTGGACACAGAAGGGGAAGGAGAAGGTAGGATGAGTTGAGAAAGAAGCATTGACATATATACACTTCAGTTCAGTCATTCAGTTGTGTCCGATTCTTTGTGACCCCATGAACTGCAGCATGCCAGGCCTCCCTGTCCATCACCAACTCGGGAGTCCATCCAAACCATGTCCATCGAGTCGGTGATGCCATCCAACAATCTCATCCTCTGTCGTCCCCTTCTCCTCCTGCCCTCAATCTTTCCCAGCATCAGGGTCTTTTCCAATGAGTCAGCTCTTTGCATCAGGTGGCAAAAGTATTATACACTATCATGTGTAAAATAAATAACTAGTGGGAATCTGCTATATAATACAGGGATCCCAGCCCCGTGCTCTGTAATGACCTAGAGGGGTGGGATAGGAGGCAGCAAAGGAGGCTCAAGAGGGAAGCAATGTTCATGTCTGATTTGCATTGTTGTATGGCAGAAACCAACATAGAGCTGTAAAGCAATTATTTTCCAATAAAAAAAAAATACTAACGAGAAAGAAAGATCTTTGATAATTGAATTGTACTCTATTTTACCTATATCAATGTGAACATCTTGATTTTTGATACAATATTATAGGCTGTAAGATGCTGTCATTTTGGGATATTGAATAAGGGATGGAAAATACCTCCACATTATTTCTTAAACTGCATGTGAATCTATGTTTAAAAAAAGAATTTGAATTTGATTGAAAATTGTAAAGGCTAGAAATGGTCATGAAAGAGCCAAAATAAATTTAAATGAAATTCTAAAAATAGAGTCTACTAACTTCAGAGTATGCATTAAAGGAAAAAATGAGAAATGAAAAGAAACAGATGAGATTAGCAAGATACAAATTACAAAATTGCACACCAGAAATGTTTCTAAGAGTTACAGTTAGCAATTTAGCTGTGGTGGAGCAGGTGGTTTCCTCAAAGATCCCAGTTATTCATAAGCAATCAATACAGCTTCAAAATAACAAAGATGTCTAACCTTTTATTTCTAGATGACACTAGGGTGATATGATTCTATAATTAACAAATCATTTTATTTTATTTTTGTGTTTTGGTACAGAGAAGATATATAGGAGAGGGTAGTAAACCAGGAAAATAGGTGCTAAAGTATCATGGAGATTAGCACATACATTGGCTATTAGATAACAAAGTGGAGGTGGCAAAGGAAAGAAATGGATTTGCTGTGTGTCAGCTTCCCAAATGGACGTGTATTTACTGTTACCATATGGGTCTTCACTATCTTAATGTTAGATGTCAGGACTAAGTTTGGTTTCTCTAGCCTTAAATTGCCAAACCATTGGATTAAGTTTGTGGCTCTGTCTTAGAATCCATTTCTTCCTTTCTTTCTTTCTTTTTTTTTTTAAGAAACTAAGGAATTTTTGTTTCTATGTCATTAATATAATTTTATATAAGATATATCTATTTACATAATAAGACATATATTAATATTTTAAAATTTTGTTATATTTTTACTAACATTTAAGGCAAAAATCAACTTATGATATGGTTACACTACATATGCATATAATTTTCATAATTATTATTATTGTAAAATTTCGACCCAAAAATGCAAAAAAAAAAAACCCCAAAACAAATCCTAAGCATTCATCTCATGTTAGCCCTCCAATAATAGGCACTAAAATCATTACAACTGATTATTTAAAAATATTTAGTGGTGTTTGGATCTGTGTTTCAACTTATATCGATTATATTTTGCCTTATTTCACAGTGATTTTTTCAAAAATTTTATGCTTCTCAGATCTATCTGGATTACTAAATGCCTATCTGTTCAATGCTTCCAACTTTTTTATAGAATTCCTATGTAAGCATCCAACCAAGTTTCCTTATCATTCATCCCATGCTGAATGCTGAACTGAATTTCTAACCTTGTCTGTTTTCTTATAAATGAACTTAAGTACACACTTTGCACTTTTTTAATTTAATTTTAATTTGATTTCATATTTTTTTTTTGTTTTAAGTGTGTGACTATTTCCCTTTTAATTGATATCAGTATCAGCAAACATTTTTCTGCAAATGACCAGATAAATATTTTTGGATCTGTGCGACATCTAGTCTCTGTTACAACTATTCTACTTTTCTATTGTAGCAAGAAAGCAACCATAAGCAACACATAAAGAAATGACTATGGCCAGATCTGACCCACTGTATTCCCTAGGCTATAGTTTGTCAGTGCCCAGGTTTCAATTTAAAACTAAGTTAAACAAATAATTAAATTAAACACCTAAGTATAGCTCCCTTACCCCCAAGGTGGATAGAAATATAACATCTTAATGCTACCTTGTTGGACAAAACATTTACAAATTTACTTAATCACCATTATTTTCCACACTTTTAACAAGTGTTTTTGCAATAATTTCTCTTACTTTAGAAATACTTCTAAGATAATTTACATAGAAGACATTCCCAAAACTTCTAGCCTAAAAGTATATTTATTGTGCCTCTATATTATGAGCTATAAAATCTAACTTTGATATTATTTTCCTTAAAACTTTGAAAAATATTATGCCATATTTTATCTGTATGTTATTGCTGGGACTTACAGTATGAATTTGATTTTTTTATTATATCTTTTGATATGTTGCTATTAACCTGTGTAGTAAGCAGAATAATACCCCCTACCCCTCCACAGAACAACTGACTGGTTCCAGACCTTACATATGCAGATAATACCATCCTAATGTCAGAAGCAGCGAGGAACTAAAGTGGCTCTTGATGAAGGTGAAAGAGGAGAGTGAAAAAGCTGGCTTAAAACTCAACATTCAAAAAACGAAGATCATGGCTTCTAGGCCCATCACTTCATGGCATATAGATGGGGACAAAGTATAAACAGTGGCAGATTTTATTTTCTTGGGCTCCAACGTCACTGCAGACGGTGACTGTAGCCATGAACGCTTGCTCCCTGGAAGAAAAGCTATGACAAACCTTAATACAAACCTAGGCAGCATATTAAAAAGCAGAGACATCACTTTGTTAACAAAGGCCCATATAGTCAAAGCTATATTTTTTCAGTAGTCATGTATAAAGGTGAGAGCTGGACCAGATTACACCAGTCAATCCTAAAGGAAATAAACCCTGAACATTCATAGGAATGACTGATGCTAAAGCTGAAGGTCCAATACTTTGGCTCCCTGATATGAAGAGTTGACTCACTGGAAAATACCTTAATGCTGGGGAAGACTGAGGGCAAGAGAAGAAGGGGGTGACGTAGGATGTGGTGGTTGGATGGCATCACCAACTCAGTAGACATGACTTTGAGAAAACTCTGGGATGTAGTGACTGAACAACAAGACAAACTCAAAAAATGTTCACAGTCTAATTCTTAGAACTCACAAATTTAGATACATGGGCAAAGGTAATTAAGGTTGTAGACAACAAAGTTTTCTAATCATTTAAATTCGAGATGGGGAAATTATCCTGGATTATATGACCATGGCTTAGGTCTTTAGACCTAAGAGCTCAAAGTTCCTTAGAAATGGAAGGGAGAGGCAGAAGAGCAGGTCAGATGATAAAGTGTGTGAAAAGTTCAACCTGCCATTGTGGGCATTAAAAATGGAAGAAGGGGGCCACAAGTCAAGAAATGCAAGTAAATTCTAGAAAGGCACAGCAGTGCATGATCTCCAATAGTCTTCAAATAAACACACAGCCTTGCTAACAATCTGATTTCAGCCCAGTTTATTTGTATCAGACTTCTGAACTCTAGAACTATAGGATAATAAATCTGTGTTGTTTTATGCCACTAATTTTATAAATTGTTATAGCAGCAGCAGAAAACTAATATGCTTTTGGGTGCTTTAGCAATTTCTCTGTCACTGTTTGAAATTTTTATTACAATACTCCTATATGTGTCATTTCTCAGTTAGCAGACAACTGGTCCTCCTGTCCAAAATGTCCATAAGACTTTGTTCCACACCAAAAAGTCCTTATTTGAACCTGTCCAAAACCATTTGGTGTGGTCCCAATGTGTTCATGGATATTTTGGACAGTATCAAATTTTGAGGACTTTTGACATGGACCAACCAAATGGTTCTGCAAGGTTTTTTCTTACATATCAAAGTTGGCAATATATGATTATTTTTATATCAATATTTTTCAATAGGTTATTAGCTTTGCAAGTGCAGTGATGGAAGAGTGAACAAAAAATTGGATTGACCAGACTAAACAAATCTCTTCTCATCCACTCCTTTCTATAGCTGGATATTTATTACATGATAACATGTCTCAGCTAATCATAGGCAGATTAGAATGGAGTTGTTATTTTTCCATCTTTTCCTAGAATCTCAATGGTCTTCTTACATTATAATGGGGCACAGAAAACAGCCCCGCAGGGAAAATGTAAAGCAAATTCGTAGGATTTGTCCTATGAAGATAGAAAGCAAGGGAGAATAGTAAGGAAAGAACAATCCAGGCTTTAGAAATGGTTGAGAAGTTCAAGCTTGATGAATAAGCTAGAAGAAATCATTTGACTTGAGTCCTTTTGTTCTTAATCCAAGAACGTCACTTTTCTAGTAAGACTTACAAATAATTTACATCATAAAATGTTATTTTTAGAATTTTCCTTATGGAGAATGCCAGCACACTTTCCAAATGAGCTTAGAATCAAATTAAAGGCAAACATATCAGTATTGCTCATATATCCAAGATACATTCAATAACATCTGTGCAGTATTGAATTTTCTTATTTTAATAAACAGGTATTCATATAAACTTTTGGTCTTTGTTCATGTATAAATCCAAATGTCTCCTTTATTTACTTTTTTATTGACTAGTTAAATGGCACTTTGTGCTTAGTTTCTCAGTTGTATCCAACTCTTTACAACCCCATGGACGGTAGCCCACCAGGCTTCTCTGTCCGTGGGGATTCTCACAGCAAGAATACTGGAGCGGGTTGCCGTGTCCTCCTTCAGGGGATCTTCCCAACCCAGGGATCGAATCCAGGTCTTCTGCATTTCAGGTGGATTCTCCATCGTCTGAGACGCCACTAAAGTGAATGGCACTTTGGGTGCCATTATTAATGTGATAAAGTCTCTTGTAGAATGTTTGTGTCACATACTGCCATCTCTGTGCCATAACCCAAAGTGAGATTGATGAAGTCTTAGGTAGTTGTCAGCTAGATGCAGTTGCAATTTAATTATTTCAGTCCTTTATCAGTAATACTCCATTTACAAGAGACAAGGTTTAAACAAGTTGACCTTTGAAAGTACTCAATGTTTGGCATTTTTTCACAGCTACAATTGATGTCATTATAATGACAAAAATCATAAAGGTAGCGACAATGCACGTGGAAATACATAATGGAGCAGGTTCATTGTAACAATGATAGAAACAGATTTGCCACTAATACTCTTTCCATCAGTCGTTCCCAGAGTCAAAGGTGATAACAGTATGCAATGTTAGTTAAGCTGCAAAAGAACTGCAGATGTGATGAGAAACATATACTTCTCTGCAGAAATGGTATAAATACAGCCTAATGTGAAGTCAGCAATTGTGGGTTGGTTTGTAGAAGCTAGGCATTTTTCACCTTGTGTCTTTTGAATTGAGGAGTTACTTACATTAAGGCTGTTATGGGATTGGATGACAAATCTTCAAATTTTGTAAAACAGTGATCATTTGATTGTGAAAGAGGTATGGCAATAAACACTAAGAATTGAATAATCAGCAGAACTTTAGAGTTCTGTTTTTCAAAATGGGACTGCAATCCCTTAGGTGTACATAAAAACAATTTGAAGAGATGTTGCTAATATTTAAAAATAAAACAGGATAGAATATTAAAATACATCACAGATACTTCTAAATGAAGCTGTTGCTATATGTGTCCATGAGTATGTTTGCTATTTCACATAAAATATATTGTCTACTATGGGCTGTAAGAAAAAAATTACTTGAGGCCATGAGTTAGAAAATTTAGCATGCTATTATTAACATTTAGTTATCTCTTGTGTAGGACTTTGGCATCAATTTGTTATTTGATGTCCTTATAATAGTAATTAACATTTATTGAGCTTATATTTCAAAGGTTAATTACACACACAAATATTTAATTTATTCTCACAAAAGTCTATATGGTAGATGACTTATCTCCCTTAAGAAAGAGAGTTTAAGCTAGTTCTCTAAGGTCACACAGCAAAGAGTAGAATTGTCTTTGACTCTTTAATGGAAAAGTAGGTATACTCTGGGATTTATTAGGTTGGTACAAAAGTAATTGCAGTTTCCAATAATGAATTTTTAGTCATTATAATTCAGCTCAAACATATGTTTGTTAAAATAAGAAACATTGTAATCAACACATTTCTGTCAAGGAGACATGTTTGTTTATTTCTGGAGCATAAAAATCTGCGCTTTGGGATTCGATGAACTCTTGGAAAACATTTTCTGTCTCCTGCTTATTGTGGAAGCATTTTCCCTGCAAAAAGTTGTTGAGATGCTTGAAGAAGTGGTAGTCAGCTGGCGAGAGGTCAGGTGAATACGGTGAATGAGGCAAAACTTCCTAGCTCAATTCATTCAACTTTTGAAGCATTGATTGTACCACATGAGGTTGGTGGTTGTCAGGGAGAATTGGACCCATTCTGTTGGCTAATATCAGCTACAGGCATCACAGTTTTCAGAGAATCTCCTCGATTTGCTGAGCATACCTCTCAGATATAATGGTTTTTGCCAAGATTCAGAAATCTGTTGTGGATCAGACCTGAAGCAGACCACCAAACTGTGACCATGACTTTTTTTGGTGCAAGTTTGGCTTTGGGAAGTGCTTTGGAGCTTATTCTCTGTCCAACCACTAAGCTGGTCATCACCAGTTGTATAAAATTGACTTTTTGCTGCACATCACCATCTGATCAAGAAACAGTTTGTTGCTGTTGCATAGAATAACAGAAGATGACACTTCAAAATGACAATCTTTTTGATTTTCAGTCTGCTCTTGAGGCACCCACTTATTGAACATTTTCACCTTTCCAATTTGCTTCAAAGGCTGAAAGACCATAGAGCAGTTGACAATGAGTTCTTTGGCAGCTTCTCACATAGTTGTAAGGGGATTGGTTTTGATGATTGCTCTCAATTTTTTGTCAACTTCCAATGGCCAGCCAGAATGCTCCTCATCTTCAAGGTCTCTTTTGCAAAACTTCTTGAACCAACACTGAACTGTACATTCACTAGCAGTTCAAGGGCCAAATGTGTTTTTGGTGTTGCAAGTTGTCTTCTCTGCTATATAACCCATTTTGAACTCTAATAAAAAAAATTGGTCAAATTTTCTTTTTGTCTAACATCATTTCCAAAGTTTAAAAAATATATATAAAGTAAACATCAAGACTCCCCTGGTGGCTCAGATGGTAAAGCGTCTGCCTACAATGTGGGAGACCTGGGTTCAATCCCTGGGATGGGAAGATCACCTGGGGAAGGAAATGGCAACCCACTCTAGTACTCTTGCTGGAAGACCCCATGGATGGAGGACCCTGGTAGGCTACAGTCCATGGGGTTGCAAAAAGTCAGACATGACTGAGCAACTTCACCTAATATCATTGGCAACATAGAAATAAATAAAGCAAAAAAATGTGCATTAAAATGATGTATAACATAAACACATTTATTTAAGGATGTATTCTGATATCAAATGGCAAACTTCAACAATGCAAAGCCACAATTACTTTTGCACCAATCTAAATATCATTCAAATTTTGACAATTATCTATAACACGTAATAAAAGTAAAATGGAAGAAATCATTCAGGATATACTAAGACAATAGCACTGTATTAGTTAGAAATATTTTTGCAAGTGATGCCCAATTTTAAATAGGTTTTAATAAAGAGGAATTTTATTTCTTTATTTTAGCAATATTATTGCTAGAAACAAGACTGAGACCTGACTTTCTTAATCTGTGGATTTGCCCCCCTTAAAAATGCTGTTATTCTTTGGCTCTGTCTAACAGTTTCTGCCTTTGAACAACGAAATTTGGGCAGGAATTGTGAGGAAAAGTTAATCTAACCCCTACTTTCAGACTGTATCCCAGTGACTCACAGTATGCAGTAGAAAAGATTATTAATTCTCATGCAAGGGATGCACAGTTGGAATTGTTAGAATTCAGGGGTAGTAATCTTTCCAAAGTTTTTGCATCTATGTGCTCAGTTGCTCAGTCATGTCCAACTCTTTGGGACCCCATGGACTGTAACCCATCCAGCTCCTCTTTTCATGGGATTTTCCCAGAAAAGATAGTGCAGTGGGTTGCCATTTCCACTTCCAGGGGGTTTTCCAGACCTCAGGGTCAAACCAGTGTCTCTTGCAGCTCCTGCATTGCAGGTGGATTCTTTACTGCTGAGCCACCAGGGAAGCCCACAATTAAAAAAAGAAAGAAAGAAAAGAAAACCTTACAGGTATAATCATTTTATGCTAATTTTTAATTAAGTCGATCATCATCAATGGCCACCAAGGGTTTGATGTAGAGAAATAAGCTCAAATCAATTTTTTTTTTTTTAGCTAGTGTGTGCATTGTTTTCCTGTTTTCCACGTCAAACTACTATGATTGACTTTTGTTACCTTTTACATTAGATCAGTCAGGTACCATCTGACAGCTATGGTCTGGGGAGTTATAACTCATCAAAATGTGAGCAGAATTCTTCTCAGTGTTTGCAGGGATTCATAAAGTCAGTGTCCATTTGTGTATCAACACATGCAATCTGTATGCCTTTTAAAAAGCATTATCAGAAAATAACAGAAATGTGATTTAACATTTTACTGGCCTATACTAGTAATATTAAAATAATTCTTATTACTTGTTTTTTCATCTCTTGAACTTATTTTAGAAGACCACCATAAGCAGCATATTCCCAATGGCTCAAGAGGGGAAGAATCTGTCTGCAATGCAGGAGGCACAGGAGATGCAGATTTGATCCCTGGGTTGGGAAGATCCTCTGGAGAAGGAAATTGCAACCCCACTCCAGTATTCTTGCCTGAAAAATCCCAAAGGTAGAGGAGCCTTGTGGGTTATAGCCCATAGATTTGCAAAGAGTCACATACGAGTAAGCACACACATACAATAAATAACATATTAAAATATGAGGTTGCAATGAGTCTAAACATTAAGCAAATATTAAAAGATAATCTATGCTGCCATTAAAGGTATCATAATTGATGCCATTTGAAAAGTAGAACATTCACATAACTTATGATAAATTCTTCTTTTGCAGTTTGGCATGAATAAGCTAAAATAGCAGATATTTCAAAGATGATCTGTGATTGCAGTAGAAAAATTTTATAATTTTACTTTTATATAATTTTTACTGGGGTATAGTTGATTTACAATGTTCCATTAGTTTAAGGTATACATCAAAGCAAATATGTTATATATATATATATATCTCCACTATTTTTTAGATACTGTAACCATATAGGCCATTACAAAATACTGAGAAAAGCTTCCTGCATCATACAGTAGATCTTTATTAGTTATCTAGTATATGTGTATATATATATATACATATATACATTTATATATATTAGCATGCACCTGTCAATCCCAATCATCCATTTTATTGAAGTAGGAAAACCTTAAGGATTCAGTTTTACATCACATTATTTTTCTTTTCTGGAACACTTCTAATTTAATTTTCATAAGAAATCAACTTACAAGCCTGTAAATACAGTTTCAAAACATCCTAGAATATGGTAATATAACTATGAGAGGGGAAAATATGGAATAAGGTAATATTTGTTTCTAGCATGCCCTTTTCCTGTTTTAACATCCCTCTTTTTCTCTGTCTCATCACCTTTATCAAAACACAGCTTGGTGCGATCGTGTCATATAGGTCATTTGTCTGTATCAGTCATTAAGATTACTATGTCTTGCAAAACTTCCTTGGAAGCCTGATCTCTGGTATCTGATGAGATGTACTACTCTCTGCTAAGATGTTTATAGGTCCTACTGTGTTAACACATACTACATTAAGCCATTTAGATGTACCTTTGTCACACACACACAGAAAACTACTAACAGTAGGAATTTCTGTCAGAAAAGGAAGCCTACAAAAAGTAGATTTGGGGTGAGTAAGAGGATGATTCTAATTATGTGTACTTATTTTAGGAAGTGCTTTTGATTTGGGTAACAAAGGAAAATCTATCTATGAAATGGTCAAGTAGTACAAGTTATCAAGTTATCTAGAGATTTTGGTTATTAGAGTAGAAAATTTAGGAATTCAAATTGGATTCTCCTGGACTTGAATGATTGACTAGAGAATTAAAAATGTATGTTAAGTCTAAAATTCAACCTATATTACTTGTTGAAACCAAACCAAATACTCAGTCAAAGAATATATTTTCATATAGTTTTCTCCTAGAAGAACAAGAATCAGAAAATTGGAATTGGACCAATTCAACATTAAATTTGCAAGTAATTGGACAGAATCAAGTTTGCTTTGATTACTTAAAATACTAATAATAACAACAAAATGTGTATCTGGATTTATCTTACCAAATCAATATTGATAGTGAAAAGTGCAAGGAAGGACAATACAAATTATTGAATAGTTAGCAGAATTAACTTTCAAGGTAACACCTATTTAATTTTTGAGAAGAATGTAATTTGTAAGTATATATTATAAGAGAAAAATATTGATAAATATGAAAAGAATGAGTAATCTAAGAATTATTCCTCAAGTACTTATTAATTCATTTAAGCACAAACTTACTCGTGAATAGAGTATGTGTACAAAATCAAAACTGACAGATCTTGTCACATATAAAAAATCCAAAGTGACTTTTATTAAAAGACTAACAGTGGCTTTACTATTAAAGAATGGAAGGTATTTCTGGTTTGAACCACATCTTACTACTCACCTGCTATTCTTTCCAGGCATCTAATCTGTTAATCAAAAGAAACACCTGGCATATATCTTTTCTTTTTCTTTAATTTTTACAAGTAACTTTTATTCAATTGACTTGTGGGCATATTTTTGGCCATAATTTTTTTGATGAGATTAACACTTTTTATCAAATGATAATTACAGATTTTGTTGTTTTCTGTCAAACCTCAATGTGAATCAGCCATAGGTATATATACATCTCTTCCCTTTTGAGCCTCCCTCCCATGTGGAAACATGATTGTTTATCTCTTAGACTTTATGTTATCGATTCAAAAGGCTTTGCCTTTGAAACAACTGAAGGCCCATATCAGAGTATATGAAAATGTTATTTTATAGTATTTGTAAGACTGCCATATAACCTACATTGTTTTACAGTCTTATTTAATGTATTTAGATATATTTAGTATCTAAATGTATTTAGATAATGTATTTAGATATTTAGTATATTGAGACAACTTTGCAAGTCCTCATATTCTCTTAACATTCCTTATGGCTTTCAAGCATGACAATTTTGCTTTCATAATTTCAGTAAAATTAACGGGAGATGCATTAGTTACAATGACATTTAGATCAAAATAAAAACTGTAACGTTATTAGGAAGATACTGTTGATTATACAAAGTCACACAGTTTTAAAGAATAATAGAGCCAAAATTTCTACAGCTGTAGGTGAAAAACAAATTATGACAACTTCTCATATAATGAATGAATGTGCACCTTTATTTTTCCCAAATATAAGCTGAAACATTCCAAAGAGAATTGTAAAATGTACACCTTAAACCTAATAGATTTCTAAAAGACACTTATTATTCAAGAATACTGTGGGGAAAAAAAAAGAATACTGTGGAAAACATAAAAATGAATTCATTATTTCTACCACCAGTCCTTGGATTATTGAATAAAGGGCTTGCAATGCACAGCTGCTAAAAGCATGTATCATTGTTTTACTTTAAATGGGAATTGACACAAAACCTAAGAATGCACATAATTTAATTAAAGAAATTATGACCAGAAAAAAATCAGTAACTATGTTTTGTATTTTATGTATAGATATATGTATATATATTCTTGGGTGCCTGAACTTAAGTAGTATTCATCATTTTTTTCTTCAGTGTTATAGAGAAATGCAATTTGTTATCTTCTGACTTTTATCTGGAGTTACAGCAATTGGGAAAAACATATTTATATGGTGAATATACAATAACTTTTCTTTGATATCATTAATCTGTACATGTTCTTTCATTCAAAGAATAGAGCCACCTTAATTTTATTACAAGAAATTTGACTCTACAAGTACAAATAAATGCAATGTTTTAAATGATGTAGATGAAATGAGAACTGAATGAAAACTGCAAACAGTATTTCTGAAGTAAAAGTGGGTTGTTTATTAAGGAGGAAATGCGTAAATAATAGAGTCTTGCAATTCAGGAGACATTCCTTAGCTATGCATTCTCTCTTCAGATAGGTTTGTTTCAGTATGAACTCTGACGAGTAACAAATACTGTTTGCTTATCTGATAATAGTTATCCTGAAGATTAGATTTTTATCATATTGATAAATTTTACTTGCTTATTATCAATTATAGACGAGTATTTGATATGTATTAGGATTCTCCAGAAGAGTTATATATATATCAGTTCAGTTCAGTTCAGTCGCTCAGTTGTGTCTGACTCTTTGGGACCCCATGAACTGCAGCATGCCAGGCCTCCCTGTCCATCACCAACTCCTGGAGTCTACCCAAACCCATGTCCATTGAATCGGTGATGCCATCCAACCATCTCATCCACTGTCATCCCCTTCTCCTCCTGCCCTCAATCTTTCCCAGCATCAGAGTCTTTTCAAATGAGTCAGCTCTTCGCATCAGGTGGCCAAAGTATTGGAGTTTCAGCTTCAACATCAGTCCTTCCAATGAACACCCAGGACTGATTTCTTTTAGGATGGACTAGTTGGATCTCCTTGCCGTCCAAGGGACTCTCAAGAGTCTTCTCCAACACCACAGTTCAAAAGCATCAATTCTTCAGCGCTCAGCTTTCTTTATAGTCCAACTCTCACATGCATACATGGCTATTGGAAAAACCATAGCTTTGATTAGATGGACCTTTGTTGGCAAAGTAATGTCTCTGCTTTTTAATATGCAGTCTAGATTGATCATAATTTTCCTTTCAAGAAGTAAGCATCTTTTAATTTCATGGTTGCAGTCAGTCACCATCTGCAGTGATTTTGGAGCCCAAAAAAGTAAAGTCAGCCACTGTTTCCACTGTTTCCCCTTCTATTTGCCATGAAGTGATGGAACCAGATGCCATGATCTTAGTTTTCTGAATGTTGAACTTTAAGCCAACTTTTTCACTCTCTTCTTTTACTTTCATCAAAGGGTCTTTAGCTCTTCTTCACTTTCTGCCATAAGGCTGGTGTAATCTGCATACATAGGCATATTTTTTTTTTTTTGAGCACATGGTTTTTGAGATGTGTGCATGCTTGCAAAGTCTCTTCAGACATGTCTCACTCTTTGCAATGACTGTAGCTCTCCAGGCTCCTCTCTCCATGGGATTTCCCTGGCAAGAATATTGGAGTGGATTGCCATTCCCTCCTCCAGGGGATCTTCCTGACCCAGGGATCGAACCTGCTTCTCCTGTGGCTTCTGCATTGCAGCAGCATTCTTTATCACCGAGGAAACCCATATATTGAGATGTATAGGTATATTTGGTGTGTACATGTTTATTTACATGATTATGCCACCTAGGCTGGCAAGTCCAAAATCTGCAGAACCAAAGTCTCTGTTTGAGTCTGGAGGTTGGGAGCTACTCTAGCTTCCAGAAAGAACCAATATTTCAGTTTGAGGGCCATCATGCAGAATCCTCTCTTACTCAGGGAAAAATCCAATTTTGTTCTATTCAGGTCTTCAAATTATATGAGGCCCAGGATTGCCTGGTGGATCAGATAGTAAAGAATCTGTCTGCAAAGTAGGAGACCTGGATTTGATCCCTAGGTCAGGAAGATCCCCTGGAGAAGGGGATGACTACCCAATCCAGTATTCTTGCTCGGAGAATTCCAAGGACAGAGCAGCCTGGTAGGTTACAGTTCGTGGTGTTGCAAAGAGTCAGACCTGACTGAGCAACTAACACTTTCATATTATTGGGAGGGGGCAATATGCTTTACTTAGTATACTGATTTATTAAATAAATGTTAATCTCATCCAAAAGCATTCTCACAGAAACAGTCAAAATGTTTGACCAAATATCTAGGCACCTTGAGGCCCATTCTATCTTAAAATTAACTATCACAGTGTGGATATCTTTATACTTTTTACCCAGATACAAATAGTGGGAGCTAAATAAGTATAACAAACACAGATCTCCATTTGCAGTTTGAGAAATGTCTTTGAAATAATTATACAGCTTCTCTTTTCAAAAAACTCCAAGAATATTCTGACCCCATAAAGCTTATAAATTCTAATAGGCTTTAAAAATAATAAATAATCCGATTACTACATTTTTTCAGAGCCAAATAAATTAAGATCCAAGTTGATACTGCCTGGAGTTATGCAAGGACTACAAGCATGTTTTTTTTTTATGGTTTTTGTTATATATAAAATGTCTATGCACATTTTCACATAAAAGATTCTATGTATAGCTGACTCTTGAACAACATGATTTAAATTGCACAGATCCATTTCCGTGCAAGTTTTTCAATAATTATGTGTTACAATACTACTCAATTCCTGGTTGGTTGAAGCCACAGATGCAGAAATCCCTATAAGAGGGAAAACTATAAAATTATACATGGGGCTTTCAGCTGTGCAGGGCACTGGTGCCTCTAAATCCTCAGATTGTTCAAAGATCAACTGCCACATATGTTTTTATTTCTCTTGGGTAAATACCGAAATATAGAATGGCTGATTATATGTGAGAGCACACATTTGTGAGAACTGGTTATTTGATAATCCCATGGTGTTGTCAATATTGTTATTTTAGATATTTTAGGTAGGTGTATATTGATACCTTACTATGGCTTAAATGGCATGGGTATTTAATGAATGACGATATTGAAAATGTCTTTGCTTTCTTATTGGCCACTTATATAACTTATTCTATGAAACATCATTTCAGATTTTCTTTTATTCCCTCATTTTTAGTTGGATGGATTGCCTCTTACCTATTTAAATATAGAAGTCACATATATTCTGAGTACAGTCATTTCTCAAACTTGTATAATGAGTCCTGCCCCCAATTTTAGTGTGTGTGTTAAGGGAGAGTTTCCCAGTATTAGCTGGGTGTTCTACAATCAACTAAATTCTGATACTACTTGAACAGAGATGGTATTTAGAAATGAATACCCAGAGATGGGATTCAATTCCACTATATCACAAGACTCTCCCTCCCCTTTAGATAACAGAAGCAAGCTCAAGTTATCATGTATGCATCTAACTGACTAGCTTTAGATTGGAGGCTCCAACGATCCCCTTCTTGGGTCTGACTAATTTGCTAGAGTGACTCACAGGACTTAGAAACATTTTACTTACTAGATTACTGGTTTATTATGAAATAATATAAGTCAGGGAAAAACAAACAAACAAATGGGATAGATGCATAGCACATGTGGGAAGGAGCATGGAAATTCCACACTCTTTGAGCATGCCACTTTCCCCAAATTACTATGTGTTGACCAACCCAGATGGTCTCTGAATGCCATCCTTAGGGTTTTTATGAAGGCTTCATCATACATTCATGATTGATTAAGATCATTGGCCACTGTTGATTGGCTCAACCTCCAGGGTCTCTGCCCTCTTCAGGGGTCAGTGGGTGGAGCTGAAACTTCCAATCCTCTCTAGTCACATCACTCGGTGCCCTGGCTATTAGAGCTCAAACTTAGGTTATCTAAGTGTTTCACAGAAGTCACCTCACTGACATAGCAAATGACACCCTTATCAATCTCATCACTTAGTAAATCCAAAGAGTTTTATGGACTCTATACCAGAAATGGGGACAAACAAATTCTTAACATAAATCACAATATCATACAATGTACAACAATATTTTCTCCCTTTCTTTGGTTTCTTTTGTAATTATAACAATTCTACCAAACTTTGTTAGGAAAAACTTCAAGTAGCCAAACTTAAATAAGTTTACAATTAGCTCATAACCACACCTAGATCCTACTTTCATATACTTGCTTTCTGTATTAATCCATTAATTCATCCTGTTTTGAATACATTTCAAAGTAAATTATATATCTCAAATGGAACACATTGAATGATACATCATTTCTTACAACAGAAATAGAAAAATACAAATGCATCACCTGCTCATTGAAATGACTGCTGGCAGAATTTTAGAAAAATTCCACTTTATTTAATGAGTAAAGCTTTAATACATAATAAAGACTCTCCTAAGTACTTCTAACATTTGCCTGTAAAGTACAATGCTTTCTTTCTAGGACAGAAATGCACAGTATGTTAATATAGTAATTTATTTTTCAATGTATTAGTGATCATTAATCCTTTTGAAACTTTCAATAGCATCTTTATTTGGTATTAAATATTTGTTTATAAAGTGTCATTTTTTGATAGCCCCTTAATAATATACTTCAAAGGGATCGGTCTGTAGGAATCTGAAAATATTATTGGATCACCTTGGACATCTTTTACTCTAGTATTGCTTTAAAAAATTCAATTGCAAATTGTAGGCTTTTATTCCTTCTATATTTGTGGTGAGAAAATTTGACATTTGGGCTCAGGCTCTGAGGGAAAAAGAATCTAAATTTGAACAAAGCCTCTTGAAATTTTTACTACATTTAGAATTTTTAAGTGTTGAGCTGAAGTGTCAAGGGAACAACGTCTTGTTGACAGTGTCATAATACAATAAACTCTATTGTAAATAGCATCCTCTGCTTCTAAAATATATTATGATTCCTTTGCTGACTTATCTGTCTTCATGCTAGAACATAGCTATCATTTCTCTGTTGACAATAAAAGATAACCAATCAAGCCAAACAAAGAAAACAATTTAGAATAATTGTTATGAACCATATCAGATAATATAAAATTTACTTATATATATGGATAGCATATTAACAAGTACAGTTTAATTTTTCTTCTTTACCTACCATGTTTTTTGAAAGGGAGTCACTATGTAAGGCCCATACTTAAGGAGTGGGAATTTATGCTTCAATTCCTCAAGAATATTTACACAATTTATTGGAAATTCTTATAAACAAAATAGGGTTCTATCTATTCTGTTTATTTTTTCAGCCATCTATTTATATTAGAATGAACTTACAGGTAATAATTTTGTATTTTACGTTACAATCCAATGCTAGCTTATTTATTTAGTTGTTCAGATCTTTAAATGGGATTGGTTGACTTATGTGTTCCTTTGACATACCTTCACCATTTAAGAAAATAATTTCCTTATTTTCTGACATTACAGAATGCTCCAACTTACCTTATATATTCCCTGACCAGACCAGGAGTCAAGCCCTTTCTCCAGAGACACTTTCTTCCTTTCCTTGGAGAAACAATATTAGAAATCATAATCTGGGCACTGGCTATGCTCATTGCTACTGGGGTATCAAATGAAAGACAGAGATATACATGTGTACGTGTGCGCACTCAGTTGTGTCTGACTCTTCCTGACTCGATGACTGCAGCCTGCCAAATTCCTCTGTCCGCAGGGTTTTCTCAATAGAAATATTGGAGCGGGTTCCCGTTTCCTCCTCTGGGGATCTTTCCCACCCGGGCGCCCAGCTTGTGTCTCTTGCTGCTTGTGCACTGGAAGGCGGATTCTTTACCACTGAACCAACAGGGAAGACCCGCGTGTGTACACCAACCTTATACACTCGAAATTATATTGATTCCTTCAAATTTAATCCATTACTACACAGAATGGCCTCGCCTTCTCCTCATTTGTAATGCCCCTCTCCAAGAGAGATCAATCCTTCTTTACTCTCTGCCATCCATTTGCTTAATAGTTTCATTTCCAAATATGTGTACAGTGATTTATGAAATTGTAATCAGTATTCCCCTGGTAAAGAAATTCATCAGCTAGAGTAGGGTGCTTATATAGAGAGCTATTTTTGCCAAGGAAATACAGACTCCATTTCTTTGAAAAGATACTTGGGTGAGCATCCCCACACACCTCCCCACACACCTCCCACTGCTCATGTGCGCGCGCACACACACACACATGAACACACAGAACACACACTTCACTGATGTCATTTCATAAATAATTAGATTATTTTGTCACAGTTCTGCATTCCACTGTGGAATTGCATTATCTTCTTAATATATGTATTTTTAAGTTTGCATGCATTAACATTCACTCTGTGGTATAAAGTTCTATGGGTTTTAACAGATTCATATTATGCATCTACCATTAGAGCATTATGAGGAATGATGTCAACATCTCCAAAACCATCAACAGATTTCTACAATCATTTATCTTTTACTGTCTCTATACTTTTGCATTTTCTAGATTGTTCCCTAAATGGAATCATACAGTATACAGCTTTTCCACTCTGGTTTCTTACAATTAGTGGTATTTATACATGATTTTTCCAAGTTTTTACTTTACGTTATAGATTATCCTTTTTTTATTGTTGAGTAGTAGTCAGATGCATGGATGTACAATAGTTTATCTTTTATTTATTTAAGGACATCTCGTTTGCTTTCAGTTTTAGTTAATATGATCAGAATTTCATGTATACCTGTGTGCAGATTTTTTGTGGTCATGTTTTCACATCAATTTGGTAAAACTCTCAGATCATAATTGTGTTGGATTATTATGGATAATCACTATCCATAAGAGCTGGATAAAACATTATTCAAAATAGGAAACAATTCATTAATTCAAACAATTATATTTATAACTCAATGTAGCATTATGTAATTTGTATTCTGACTTTGAAATTTAACACCAAAATCAAAGGTACAAAATTACATTAGTAATTATACCAGAGCTGACTTAACAGCTGTCAGTTTCTGCAAAGAGTAGCAGGACAGCAATTCCCCTGACATTCAAGATGGTGTAACTGTGGCTGTCATTGCCTATGTCTTTGCTGAGGTTGACAGTGATCATAAGACACTTTTTTGGTTCATTTACTCAGGCTGCTTATTAACATAGTTGCAATGCCAGAACAGCATTACATCAACTGAACTGCCTCTGCCATTTAGATATTGACAGCATCAAGGATCTGCTTTCAGTAGAATATGTTTCAAACTATATTTTAGAACACCGTATACTGCTTCAAGGTCATTAATAATAAGGCCTTTAAGTGTGAATTTGTGTTTTTTGTGTGTATGTGTACATGGTTTCCATAGCAATAAATGGTGATGTTCAGAGTCTCAAAAATTACACTCTCTGGCACCAAAGCCATATGCTCATTGGTCTCATTATTCTATGAATGTATTTGGATGTACTGAGTAATCACTGCACATGTTTACATAATCTTGTCAGTTTTAAAAGTCCATTCCTTTCCATTATCTTGCTTGATGCTTGCTTCTATACAACCCAATGACAAAAGCAAAGTAGACACACTAAACAATTGTAGAGGTGAAAAATCCTAGAGGTTACGTGATTGTTCAATATGGTACTTGGAACAGATGCCATGATACCACATGTCCATAGAACTTCTTTTTCCCGTATATGCAGATAATTCTCTCCACATTTAATAAGCCATATTCTTGATAACATACGAAGAGTAAATATGAAAGCATTTCTACCATTTTCACACTGATTATATCATTTTGGATAAAGTAGTATTTGGATAAAGTACAGGCTACACTGGTCTCTCAGACAGTAAAGAATCTGACTGCAGTGCAGGAGACCCAGGATCAATCCCTGGGTCAGGAGGATCCCCTGGAGAAGGGAATGGCAACCCACTCCAGTATTTTTTCCTGGAGAATTCCATGGACAGAGCAGCCTGGTGGGCTACTACAGTCCATGGGGTCACAAAGAGTCATACATGACTGATTGACTGAACACAAAACAGCATGATTAAAGCTTAGGAAATCACTATAATCTTTAGGTCATAGTTTGGTCCCTCAAGTATATAAACAGCAACTCATATTTGAGAGCATTTAATATGTGACCTGTAATAAATATCATACCACTTCAGAGGGTTACATCTGAGAGAAGATAAATATATTTTGAGTATTTTAATAGCACCTTTCGATCTCCATAAGTAGCTTCTTGGATTTATTGTTCTTTTTCTCTCACACACCAGTTCTACAATTAAGCTCGGTACCTTAATCAAGGAGGCCATCAGACTGAGATGGTTCTAATGTGATGGGACCTTACTTGAACCAACCAAAAGCTAAGCAATCAAAATGCCTCAAAGTTACAAAATTGGAACAAAAGAGCAACTAATCACAGTCAAGCAGATAAGCTTTAAGCTACAGTCAAGCAAATAACTTTCTTGCTTTTCTTCTACCTATTAGGGCTTCCCTGATAGCTCAGTTGGTAAAGAATCCACCTGCAATGCAGGAGATCCCGGATTCCTGGGTTGGGAAGATCCTCTGAAGAAGCGATAAAGAATCTGCTTGCAATGTGGGAAATCTGGGTTCGATCCCTGGGTTGGGAAATCCCCTGCAGTAAGGAAGGCTACGCGCTCCAGTATTCTGGCCTGGAGAATTCCATGGAGAGTCCATGGGATCACAAAGAGTTGGACACTACTGAATGACTTTCACTTCAACTTCCATTGTTTATAGAAGCCTCTCCCCTGAACTATTGTTAGTGGAGTAACCCTAATCACTTCTGTTTTGGTACTGCTTAGTTAAAATTGATTTTTTTGCTCAAATAATCTCTTTAAAATTTTAATATGCCTTAGTTTCTTTTTCCAACTTCTTATCAAATATTATTGTCATACTGCTGTTTCATCAGAACCTGGAAGGAGAGATAAAATGATGACTCTAAAGTTGAGGACAAAGTTCTGAATAGTCAAAGATTATTGATTCTTGAATGATAAAAATATAAACAATCCATGAACTAGAAATTCCACTTCAACATTAAAAAGATTATTGAACACACAAAGACCTATACACAGATATTTCACAAGTTTGTTAAAATAGCATAAAGCCAGAAGCCTGAAATGTCAGCCCTGGGGGAAAAATATGTCCATGTCTGTGCTTATCAACTCTTAACAATCCTGAAAAAAATATTGTTGAGAAAATATAGCATGCTTGATAATCTCACATACAGAATATGCTCATTTATAGACATTAAAAAGTCAACAAAAATACTGCTTATGTACATACATGCTGTGTCTTTAAATGAACATTTTTAAGTAGAGCCTGGGGGTGTCAGATGGTGAACTCTTTTCAACAAAGACAGAAAAGAACAGTGACATAGAGAAGTTTATTATTCCTTGGTCCTGGAGGAGGTAAATAGGGAGGTTAACAGGGTGTGGGCAGAAACAGCCAAACTGGTGGAACCTGGGGCACGTGTCTTATTAGTGTCCCTGAAGGTAAGGCTTTGAGTGTCCTCTGGTAAACTTAGATTGGCCAATTCACACCAGAGCAAGTGAGGTTTTGGCAAGCATTTGGTTTTATCTAAGGTGCACACAGGTTGAAGAAATCATATTAAGAACATACTTGTTCTGCAGCCCATTATCTAGGGTTGATGCTGGCAGGAGGGGTTAGTGTCAGCTCAAGGCTTCTGTAGGCCACTTGGCCCCATAAAATGGATGTTGCAGCAACAATATTATAGTTGAGCTAAATTTTCAATGATGCCATAAGTTAGTATTAAAGTATAAAACCAGGAGCACTAAATTAATGAGAGTGGTTACACCTGGGGAACAAAAGAGAGGGTTAGAGAACACTGGGAACTTCAAGTTTCATCTGACTTTATGCTATGACTAAAAAATAAAAAAGGACTTTAATCACATGCAAATTATTGTTTTTCAAGTTGAGATTCTTGGCACATGAGCATTTACTTTATTTAGTCATTATACTTTAAGAAAAAAAAAAGCAATAATTGAGAGCACTTGAAGGGGAAATTTTTCTCCTTACTTATTCCACTATGATTAATTAGAATTTTCTATTTTTTTAAATGTAGATATTCGTTCCTTCAAAAATGAAGAAAATTATTTATAAAATGAATATAAAGTTCTTTCTATAAAAATTTATGAACCACAATGATCTTAATGAAAATCATGTTCTACACTGTTATCTTATTTAACCCTGCAGCAGTTTAGCATTTTCAGAGAGTTGCAGAATTTTGTAGGTGACATACTAGGGAACTAAGCTCACTGCAAAGATACATATGTATCTTTAGCCACGCAAGTGAAACCAGTCTGTTCCATTGGTGAGGATATTGGTGAAAAGTTTCCAAAATTAAATCTGCTTCATATAAACTTGTTTACATAAAGAACCAGAATCACCATTTAAATTACTTAATGGAGGACTTTGCTAATCATAAAAGTTTGAAAATATGTTGAGGTATATATATGATTTGCTTAAAAAAAAAAACCAACCAACTCAAAACATCAATTATTTTTCCATCATTTTTCATAACCAAGCTATTAATTAGTTAATTTGCCAAACAATTTGTGTTAAAGAAATGACTTTAAGCATTAAAGAATTAAATAAGACAAAACAAATTATTATCATTCAAATACCTAGTACCATAAGGACCAAACTCACCAGACTGTGTGTAGGTAAAGACTAAATGAATCAGATGAACATTATGAAGGAGTGTCAAGTTGGTGGTGAAATACAGAGCCAGATATGGCAAGACTATCACTGAAAGATATTTGATCTTTGGGATCACAGAGGTGTGAGAAACACAAGGCAGAGAAGAGGAGAAAAACAGTCATTCCTACTGAGGAAGAAGTTTCCTCTGTCAGAGAGAGGTAGGTGGAACTGAGCTGTCTGCAGATGTCTGTAACTTTTCTCCTTGCTGACCAGGTGAAAGTTGAGGTAACACAAAAGGAAGTACTAAGTGGATCACATGAACAAAAGCAAAAGTAAGTTCCTTTAGATTTTTACTGCTTGGAATAGTATAGGGGTAAGATTTACTCAAGTTTTAAAAAAATGACCATTATTATAACATATCATCTCCATGAAATATTAGTTAGTTCAGTCACTCAGTCGTGTCCAACTATTTGTGACCCCATGAACCACAGCATGCCAGGCATCCCTGTCCATCACCAACTGCTGGAGTCTACCCAAACCCATGTCCATTGAGTCAGTGATGCCATCCAACCATCTCATCCTCTGTCATCCCCTTCTCCTCCTGCCCTCAATCTTTCCCATCATCAGGGTCTTTTCAAATGTGTCAGCTCTTCACATCAGGTGGCCAACGTATTGGAGTTTCAGCTTCAACATCAGTCCTTCCAATGAACACCTAGGACCAATCTCCTTTAGGAAGGACTGGTTGGATCTCCTTGCAGTCCAAGGGACTCTCAAGAGTCTTCTCCAACACCACAGTTCAAAAGCATCAATTCTTTGGCACTGAGCTTTCTTTATACTCCAACTCTCACATCCATACATGACTACTGGAAAAACCATAGCCTTGACTAGACAGATCTTTCTTGACAAAGTAATGTCTCTGCTTTTTAATATGCTGTCTAGGTTGGTCATAACTTTCCTTCCAAGGAGTAAGTGTCTTTTGATTTCATGGCTGCAATCACCATCTGCAGTGATTTTGGAGCCCCCCAAAATAAAGTCAGCCACTGTTTCCACTGTTTACATAGATAAAATCAGATAAGTAACACATTTCAATACACCAATATTGGGTGTTTGGATTACAAATGTAAAGCAAATCTTTGAGTGTATGGATGGTACTACTAAACCTGGTGAATCAAGGTTAAAGTCTTTATTCACATACATGCTTTATTGGCACAGATGAATCTAGCAATAAGAATATCTGCACTTGGAACACTTATACTGCAGATTTAAATATCAGTAAATGAAAGAATAAAAATGTGAATTTTAAGTACTCTATTGAAATATTTCTCCATTGGAAAAACCCAATGCCATAGAAATTGAGTTATTTTATATTTGCTGAATGATTCATCTTTGGTTTGGCTTACATACACAGCAAAATAAAATGAATAGTCAAAATGATAATCTGATAATTTATGCCACCAAACTTTTTTGCTGAAATCTGAATATTATGTTGACATATGTGTAAAATTTATGGGTATTTTATTGAATATTCATCTTTTTAGACATTGCATTGTTTCACAGATTTGGAAAATCATCAAAGAACCTGAAATCACTGTATCTTTCTTTCTAACATATTAAAAAATGTCAAACTTAATACATTCAGTTGGAAACTCAGTTGCAGAACTGTCTAGAAGCACTGAGTCTGCATTAACGTCACTATTTCATTTTCAAACTCCCTGATACACTCTTTGTTGAGCTAATAATCAGTTCAAGAAACTAATGTGATGCATTTAAAACATAGACAATGGTTATATCATGCTGGGTGTAAGAAAGAGTCACATTTAAAAACAAAATAGTATTCAAAAAGGTAACAAGTGAATTAAATATGGATCATCTTCCCTCATGTTTTAACTATTTTTCCTTGAGTTTAACCAAGTATTCCACAGTAATTAAAACAAAATAAAGTAGGCTTTAGTTAGAGTTCCCAAGTTCTGCAGCATTTCCACTTAATATAATCCTGCCTAAAAACAGGTAAGTATAGGATGGTTCAGAATGACTATTTCTTTTCAGTTATACTACATCTTAGCAATTTTAACTTTGGCACTAAGGAAATCTACACACATGTACAACATCCATTCTGAAAAATTAGTTTTGTTAAGTTTTGAATTAATTATCTCAAGTATCATGTATTTTACAACCATTTTAATGTTATCATGACACAATTTAATCTATTGTTATTGTTATAATAACAGAGACTTAAGAGTCATGTCAACCAAGTGTATAAAACATATTTGTATATTGCTATGGGTAAAAAAAGATGTCTTGGAAAATTGCAGAGAGAATGTTCACTTGATATTACATGTTATTAAGGTTTCTTATTGTTAATGTTGATTGATTATTATAGTGCCACTGTAGAATACATAGAGAAGGAGGGAGAAAGAAATAGATCTGATCTACTATAGAGGTACATACTTACATGCCAATTTATTTGTGGATTAAAATAAAAAAAGCTATGACATTTGGGTTTTTCTTTAGAACACTCTAGTGAAGAGATTAATATTTGTGGGTGCAGAATTTAAATAAGATGGCCAACTATTGATAATTACTGCACTATGTCAAGAGTACACAGGAGTTTTGGTTGTAGGAAAGTATCATGATGACCTCTACTTTATCGGCCAAGAGTGATTCTAAAAGCTTTTCACATATTGACTTCTATAAACCTCATAGCAACCCTTTAAAGTGTGGATTTTATTATCCTGTTTGCAGATTCATAACTGTTAACATCCTTTTCTGACATAGAAAATAAATGTAGAATACCCGACAGCCAATCTTATCTGAGGGTTAGGATCTCTCTTCTGTTTCTATCTACTGATCTACCTATCTTGTTATTATCTTGGTGACTCCATCCTCAAACACAAGATGTATTTTGCATAAGATGACTTCACAGCATAGTACAGCATGAGGGATTTGTAAAAGCAAATGTTCATTTAACTATTAGATTAGTTAAGGAAAATAAACATTTCCAGAACTCAGAAGTCCCTATTCATTTCACAATAAAGTCCTCCCTCCACTTTAGTAGTGACCTTAGTCCTGACATACATGATAAAAAAATTTATTATTTGTAATTGAATCCTAAAAGATGATGCTGTTAAAGTGCTGAATTCATTATGCCAACTAATTTGGAAAACTCAGCAGTGGCCACAGGACTGGAAAAGATCGATTCTCATCCCAATCCCAAAAGCAATGGCAAATAATGATCATAATTGCACTCATCTCCATGCCAGAAAAGTAATGCTCAAAATTCTTTAAGCGGGACTTCAATAGTATGTGAACCGTGAGCTTCCAGATGTTCAAGCTAGATTTAGAAAAGGCAGAGGAACCAGAGATCAAATTGCCAATAACCATTGGATTATCAAAAAAGCAAGAGAGTTCCAGAAAAACAATCTACTTCTGCTTTATTAACTACACCACAGCCTTTACTCTGGATCACAACAAACTGTGGAAAATTCTTAGAGCTACGGGAATACCAGACCACCTTACCTGCCTCCTGAGAAATCTGTATACAGGTCAAGATGCAACAATTAGAACCAGACATAGAACAAGAGACTGATTCCAAAGTGGAAAAGGAGTACATCAGGGCTGTATATTGTCACCTTGCTTATTTAACTTCTACTCAGACTACATCATGTGAAATGCCAGGCTGGATGAAGCACAAGCTGGGATCAAGATTGCTGGAACAAATAGCAATAACCTCAGATATGAAGATGACACCACCCTTACAGCAGAAAGCAAAGAACTAAAAAGTGAAAGTGAAAGAGGAGAGTGAAAATGCTGTCTTAAACTCAACATTCAAAAAACTAAGATCATGGAATCTGGTCCGATCACTTCATGGCAAATGGACAGGGAAACAACAGAAACAGTAAGAGACTTTATTTTGGGGGACTCCAAAATCACTGCAGATGGTGACTGCAGCCACAAAATTAAAAGACGCTTGCTCCTTGGAAGAAAAGCTATGACCAACCTAGACAGCATATCAAAAAGCAAAGATATTACTTTGCCAACAAAAGTCCATCTAGTCAAAGCTATGTTTTTTCCAGTAATCATGTATGGATGTGAGAATTGGACTATAAAGAAAGCTGAGTGCCGAAGAATTGATGCTTTTGAACTATAGTGTTGGAAGAGACTCTTGAGAATCCCTTGGGCTGCAAGGAGATCAAACCAAGCAATCCTAGAGGAAATCAGTCCTAAATATTCATTGGAAGGGCTGAGGCTGAAGCTTAAACTCCAATACTTTGGTTACCTGATGTGAAGAACTGATTCATAGGAAAAGGCCCTGATGCTGGGAAAGATTGAATGCAGGAGGAGAAGGGGATGACCGAGGAAGGGATGGTTGGATGGCATCACTGACTCGATGGACATGAGTTTGAGCAAGCTCTGGGAGTTGGTGACAGACAGGGAAACCTGGTGTGCTGCAGTCCATAGGGTCACAAAGAGTGGGACACAACTGAGTGACTGAACTGACTGAATTGTTATATAAAATATGCATTATTAAAATATAAGATAGATTGCTTTTTAGATTTCAAATATGCAAGTGGATTTTTAGCATATTTATTGTCTTGTGATTGCTTCTTTCATTGAACTTTATGCTTGTGAAATGTATCTGTGTGTTGCTTATAGCTGCAATTAACTTATTTTCTTTTCTTTAAGAATTCCAATGTGTGATTATATGCCCTGACTTTTTATAAAAATCTCTGCTAGTGGACTGTAGAGTATTTCCAATTTATTATAATTTAATTTCAATTAAACATTTTAACATATACATTCTGATAAAAAGATTCTCAAAGTTACATCCCTAGGAATATATTTAGAAAGTCATACTGTATGCCTATGTCCTATTAAAACAGATAATGTCAAACTATTTACAAAGTAACTATAGCATTTTATACTCCCAGCTACTTTTATTCATGAAAAATTATATTCCTAATAAAATTTACATTGGACTACGGATATTTTCTATTCATTTTAATTTTACTTTAATTTAAAATTTAATAGCTTTCCATTTTAAATATGAAGTTCAATCCTTTAATACTGAATCATTTGAATAGGTGATTGCATTAATTAACTGTTAACTGTTTACTAACATATTTTGAATAATTCTGATAACATTTTTTAGCAAGTTTTGTATTTTAATCTAGGTATATACATGAGATGAATCAGATCTACTGCAATGCATGAATACATCTTTTGGCTATGTTGTTACTGCTTTCATTAAACTTTTAATGAACAAGTAATACATTTTGGGCTTCATGCCAGGGCTTGTCTTCAAAGACTGTTCTTGCAGGAGAGTTTTTCAAGGAGGTTTTAGTTGAGCCATGTGAAATATTTACTTAAGAGGGAACACGATAAATATGATTTTGCTATCTTTTTATCTTCACTCTTTAAACATATATTCATACTTAGTATTTGCTGCTATACCATTTCATATTTCCCTGTATAAAGCATATCCTCTTCAATTTTGTTATACATTAAATTATGTATATTCATTATTAATTGATCTGATAAAAATATTTTAGAATTTTTTATTAAGAAAACTAGAAAAAATATGTATAAACTTATGAATGTTAATTTTAGCAGAAGAATAGCTGCCTGTGTATTTCATGTAAACACCTTTTAAGCTAAAACAGCAATATAAACATAAAAAATTAAAGAAAATTCATCCCAATTAATCTATAACTTCAAGTTCTAAACTGTACCTTAAAGTGGTTAAGATACTTATATATTACACTTAATCTTTAACTGAAAGCAATGCTCTTGTCTATAAGGAAGATAATTAAATTTTAGTGTATTAGACAGAATACATGGTATCATCATCCACTATTTTGATTCAGAAAAAATATTCGTCTACCAGTGCAGAGAGAGGGTCTGTTGCTAGATAGGACTTTATCTTTGGAGGCACTAGCTACCATATGGTGGCTGATTATATCAAATCCCTTCCACCCTGGAGGCAGTATGATACTTAATTACGATATTCATTTTACATCTGACAGCACAGTTCTTATAAGGTTTGCAGATTCTCTGACCTATCAATTTGGTATCATACACACACATACATACAGACACATGGTACCATACAATATTGCATAAGTAATACACTATTTCTTGCATCAAAGGATTCCATTTATGAAAATGTCTCATGATGCCAGATTTCCCTGAAATTATCATATATCCCATCTGTCATTCAAAAGCAGTTATTGTGAGAAAATAATGGACTACATCTACCAAAGATTTAGCCAAGATGCTGGTTTATGGACAACTTTGCAGAGTTGGAGAGTCACATCGCGTACAAATGGGATAAATAGCAAATATATGAGTCAAATTACAGTAGGTAGAATTCATGGGCTTGAGCCAAAGAGTGAAATTAGGACTGCTCTCTCTCAACGACAATCTTATTAATGTATTTGGGGAATTTATGCTGCCTCTATCTGTAATCCTAAGCTCTGATTGGTTTGGCATGATTTTATTTCTAACTCTGGTAACTGTAGGTTTTATCTCTCAGCAAAATCTTATTACAGAATTTTTGTTTCTATATTTATGGGAAACTGTGTGAAGACAGTAAATGTTAAACATGTGTATTTTAAAAATTTACCAGATGAACATTGGGGTTGGATTAATGAATTGGAATTTATATCCTTAATCATTTTGATAATATTTTATGATAGGAAAGGGATTTTTTGTTAGTAAACTGTTTTAGTTTATAATGAATGAATGGTATGTTATTTCACTCTGAACATTTTTTGATGACTCTTTGTGGTAGACATCAGATATCGTGGGGCTTCTCAGGTAGCTCAGATGGTAAAGAATCTGCCCGCGGTGAAGGAGACCCAGGTTTGATCCCAGGTAGAGAAGATCCCCTGGAGAAGAGAATGGCTACGAACTCCAGGATTCTTCCCCAAAGAATTCCATGGACAGAGGAGCCTGGCGGCTATAGTCCTTGGCGTTGTAAAGAGTTGGACATGACTGAGCAACTAACACACACACTTAAGACAAGGTAACTCAGCCTACTTATTTTGTAATCGCAGCTATATTCAATTATGATATAATTTTTCTTGTCCAAAAAATCAAAGAATCATATTTTCTTTAGTTATTTATCAGAGTTTTACTGATAACAAAATTGATAATAAAACATTCTTCAGTTCAGTTCAGTTGCTCAGTCATGTCTGACACTTTGCAACCCTACGGAACGCAGCATGCCAGGCTTCCCTGTCCATCACCAAAACATTCTTAAAATCTTTAATTTTTACCATCTGTAATTCTTAAGCTCATTAACTTTTTGTCACATCACTAATATAATGTATCACTAGTTGTATATTTAGTTATCTTTGTTGTCAATATGGTGGAGGTAATGAAGATCATGGCGACCTCCTTCAAAAGGTCCCATGCACGCACTGCTACACTCAGTACCCCCAACCCCGCGGCAGGCCACCACCAACACATGCCTCTACCAGAGACTCCTGGACTCTCCCGGGCAAATCTGGGTCAATCTCTTGTGGGGTCACTGCTCCTTTCTCCTGGGTCTTCTTGAGCACAAGGTTCTGTTTGTGCCCTCCAAGAGTCTATTTCCCAGTCCTGTGTAAGTTCTGGAGGCTCTGTGGTGGGGTTAATGGCAACCTCCTCCAGGAGGGCTTATGCCATACCCGAGTCTGCTGCACCCAGAGCCCCTGCCCCTGCAGCAGTCCACTGCTGACCTGCACCCCACAGGAGATGCTCAAACACAATTCTGTCTCAGTCTCTGTGGGGTCTCTGGGTCCTGGTGCACACAAGGTTTGTTTGAGCCCTCTAAACATCTCTGGCAGGTATGGGGTTTGATTCTAAACATGATCTCGCCCCTCCTACCATCTTGCCGGGGCTTCTCCTTTGCCCTTGGACTTGGGGTATCTCCTCAGAGTCACTCCAGCACCACACAGCCACCTGCTCCTTGGAAGAAAAGTTATGACTAACGTAGACAGCATATTAAAAAGCAGAGACATTACTTTGCCAACAAAAGTCAGTCTAGTCAAAGATATGGTTTTCCTGGCAGTCATGTATGGATGTGAGATTTGGACTTTAAAGAAAGCTGAGCATGTATATTATCTATGGTGAAACAGATCACCAGCCCAGGTGGGATGCATGAGACAAGTGCTCAGGCCTGGTGCACTGGGAAGACCCAGAGGAATCGGGTGGAGAGGGAGGTGGGAGGGGGGATCGGAATGGGGAATACGTGTAACTCTATGGCTGATTCATATCAATGTATGACAAAACCCACTGGAAAAAAATAAATAAATAAATAAATAAAAGAACATTAAAAAAAAAAATAAAGAAAGCTGAGCACTGAAGATTTGATGCTTTTGAACTGTGGTGTTGGAGAAGACCCTTGAGAGTCCCTTAGACTGCAAGGAGATCCAACCAGTCCATCCTAAAGGAAATCAGTCCTGAATATTCATTGGAAGGACTGATGCTAAAGTTGAAATGCCAATACTTTGGCCACTTGATGTGAAGAACTGACTCATATGAAAAGGCCATGATTCTGGGGAAGCTTCAAGGCAGGAGGAGAAGGGGACGACAGAGGATAAGATTGTTGAATGGCATCACTGACTCAATGGACATGAGTTTGAGTAAGTTCTGGGAGTTGGTGATGGACAGGGAGGCCTGGTGTGCTACAGTCCATGGGGTCCCAAAGAGTCGGACATGACTGAGCGACTGAACTGAACTTGTTGCCAATATAGCCCTTCTCAAACTCCTCCTTGGAATTTTCTTGCTAGACTCCTTGTGGAACTCCCTCTTCACTTTGGATGGAAGCTGTTTATTATATCAACCTGCACCCCATCCACCCCCAGGTAACATGTACTGATATAGTCAGAATATCTTAGATATGACAATAAACATTTCATTGAGATTTACATAAGGATACTAACAAGGAAGTATACTTTTCCATATGCTAAAACTAGTAAAAGAATAAAGTCAGAAGAGAATGCACAGAGCCAAAATGTGGTCAATGTTCTAGCATTGTAATTCAAGACATAGGATATAATTGTACCTAAAGTCAACTCCTCTCCACGCCTCTTCCAGAAAGACAGATATATTCTCTAGTTGGAATTGGGTTTCTCATTTTTGAATAAAAAAAAAACCTAATGTTTTCCTCTATTTCTAATCATGCCAACACTAAATACATTTATAATTGATTGGATAATTTATTAATGTTTTCAAGTGCTAGACTGATGCTAGGAGGAAAAGTTAAAAATAAATACTATCAAAATGTCTGTTATAAAAATTTTCAACTATCACATTGCTTGTACAGCTTCTTATATAATTTGATATTAATATTCCTTGAAAATGTGGGTGCTATATAATAACTTGTTTCTTTATAAATATAGAATGCTTTACAACAAATATAAAGATAGTGAACAATACAGATTGTAAGAGATGAAAGAAATGTTTAAGTATATGTTGTCCTCTTCTGGAAATGAATACATAAGGTAAAAAAGACTTGGTAGAAAGTGTAAAAAAATAAAGACATACAATCAACCTGATAACTTCTAGATGTGACAGGAGTTTATACAAATTGCTGTTGTTTAGTCTCTAAGTGGTGCTTGACTCTTTTGCAACCTTAAGGACTACAGACAGCTACTCTCCTCTGTCCATAGGATTTCTCAGGAAAGAATACTTGAGTGGGCAGCCTTTTCCTTCTCTAGGGCATTTTCCTGACCCAAGGATTGGACCCATGTCTCCTGCTTGGCAGGCAGATTCCTTCCCACTGAGCCACCTGGGAAGCTGCTTATACAAATTACAGGTATCATCTACTGAAACTTACAGATATTCAATATGTCCTTGGTAAACTCATGAAGTGAGCAATAACTATACATCTGTCTGGGTATATAAAGTCAAATGGCCTGGTCCTCACTCTCAAAATGTTTAGATCAAACAGAATAAATTAGCAACTACCTGAGTATATCTAATGACTAGCTAAATGGTTGAATGGATAATTGAATCATATATAAATCTAACTGGAAGCATACCATAATTAAAGAGGAAATGATGGCAATGTAAATTTATAAATGTCATATTAAATGCAACATAGAGGAATAATTGTTCTAAAGAGTGATATTTATAGATGTAGTCAAAGAAGTATACAAAGGTTGATATCATAAAAGAAGGGATACTTATCAAGCATAGGAAAATTTAGAGTACATTTGGTGTTCAAAATAAGAGTAAATGCAAAAAAAAAAAAAAAAGAGTAAATGCATCTAACCTATGGGAGATAAGTAAGTAAATTACATACCAAATGAACCATGGAGAATAGTTTACTTGTATATGTACTAAAGGAAAATATGTAAAGAAGTATTAATTAAATACTAGAGAATGTGTAGCATAGATTATGGATTTGTGGCTTATCCTTTAAGTGATTCAATACAAAAATATACAGATAATCTTAAAAAAGGAATGCCAGCCATCCAAAAATATAAAAAAGTCTTCTTTTTGTGGTAGGTGGAATAGGAAAATGGGGTCCAAAATGGCAGTGGCTAAAAGACAAAGAAAGGCAAAAGTCAATGGAACAAAAGAAAATCTGAGGAATGGAGTGAGAACCTCAGGTGAAACACACACCCTCCCCTTCCTGGCAAGTCCAATTTGCATAGGGCAGTCTCAAGGGGAGGAGACAAAACATATAAAAAGAGGAAGCCAGATAGACTGAGGCCTCTCCTTTGGTGTCAGCCACCCTCACGCCTTGAGGGTGTATTATCCTTTGGTTGCTGAATAAAACTCTGAAGTATAACTGAGCTGTAACACTGGTCCACTGTCTCAAATCTTTGTTGTGACAATACAGAACTGAGGAAATTACACACTCTACTCACAGTAGCATCTGCTGATTTCCAAATATAGACACTGTAACCATGAAACTATCAAACTACAAAAAACGATGTCATTGAATATGGAGTTAGGATGGAATGCACATAATCTCCTTCCAGGAATCAGTTCAGTTCAGTCACTCAGTCGTGTTTGACTCCTTGTGACCCAATGGACTACAGCAAGCTAGGCTTCCTTGTCCATCACCAACTCCCAGAGCTTGCTCAAACTCATGTCTATCGAGTCAGTGATGCCATCC
This sequence comes from Cervus canadensis, assembly GCF_019320065.1. Taxonomy (NCBI): domain Eukaryota; kingdom Metazoa; phylum Chordata; class Mammalia; order Artiodactyla; family Cervidae; genus Cervus; species Cervus canadensis. The sequence continues at coordinate 24,578,341 of NC_057389.1, read as the reverse complement.
AACCATCTCATCTCCTCTCATTCCCTTCTCCTCCTGCCTTCTAGGAATAGGCACTAACTGACTTCAGCATGCCATTGGTTGATGACACTGATCTAGTACAGAGATTTTTATGTCTAGTATGTGCTATGCCTAGTGAACCAGACTGAACACCAGATATAAGAAAGAAGCTTAGCTAGGAAACAATTGACATTTTCTAATCATGTGGGTAAGGGCCTATGATAGAAAGTGATATTGAGAAGGAGAAAGAAAAAAATAAATATGTCTTTGAGGATAAACAAGAAGGGAGAAATGTTCAATGATAGATTTGAGAAAGGAGTAAAGAGGAGTTGAGTGTTACTTAATGTGCAAGTAAAGAAATACAGTAACACTTTTTCACTGGCGGGGAGGAAGGAAGTAGGGAGGTAGGGAGAGAATAATATGGAAACATACATTCCCATGTATAAAATAGATAGCCAGTGGGAATGTGCTGTTTGACTCAGGGAACTGAAACCTCGGCTCTGTGATAACCTAGAAGGCCGGGATGGGGAGGGAAAAGGCAGGGATGTTCAAGTGGGAAGGTGTTACTGAGTCCAAGCTCACTCTACTCGCCACGTGATAGACCAACGAATCTGAGAGAGGAGGTGTTGAGGCAAGGAAGAGACTTTAATCGCAGAGCAGGCAGACCAAGAAGATGGAAGGCTAGTGCCTAAAATAACCATCATATTGGAGTCGGAATGCCAGGTTTTTTATTGATGAGAGAAAGAAGTAATGAGAAACTAAAGTCAAAGGCAGAATAGAGAGGGAGATATAGTATGGAAGTAAAGTGAAAGCATCTTCAGTCTTGCAAAATATCTCCAAGGGAATGTCCAGCCTTTGGAAAGTGAAGTTGCTCAGTCGTGTCCAACTCTTTGCAACCCCATGGGCTGTAGCCTACCATGCTCCTCCATCCATTGGATTTTCCAGGCAAGAGTACTGGAGTGGGTTGCCATTTCCTTCTCCAGAGGATCTTTCTGACCCAGGGATTGAACCTGGGTCTCCCAGATTGTAGGCAGACATTTTTGCCATCTGAGCCACCAGGGAAATCTTTTGGAAGAGGTGTGTTCATCTCTTTTATTCACAAGTTGGCAGGGACAAACTATCTCTCCATGAGCTGAACAAAGGCACTTTAGTTTACAGTCAAGCAGAGGGGCAGGGTCCTCCAGGTAAGTCATTGAGTATGCCTATAATAGTAAAAGCAAGTGAAAGAAACAATCTCCAACATAGAATCTTTCTTGGCTTCTTCCTTGCAACAGGGGGACATGGATAAACCTATGGCTGATTCACACTGATGTTTGGTAGAAACCAATGCAACAGTGTAAAGCAATTATCCTTCAATTGAAAATAAATAAATTTAAAAAATAGAAAGCAACTAAAAATAATTATAGTGATACCTTTTTAATAAAATAGGGTTGGGAGGTTTATTTTTTTGTATATGATACATATCTACGTTTATGTTGCATTTATATCCTTCACACACTTTACTGTTTATGGGTTTAATTCCTATATTCCCATGATCCTTTAAGCTAATATTACAATGTGCATTTCCTTCATCCTTGAAAAATAAAATAACCCACTAAAATGATTTGAAACCGGTTAATCCTTACCTAGTCTTGCACACTAAGTTTGCCATGCCTGGAGAGAAAAATAGTTGTTTCTCACTTGCTCATTCAGATCTCTCCTTTAAAAAATTTTTATGCCCAATCTTCATTTCTTTTGATCAATTTTCCTTAAATATTTGTATGTTTATAATACTGCTTTTCCAAAGAAGTTTAACAGAAGCTAGATTGACTGTATAAATTTGACATTTTTGTGATGGAATCTATTTGCTTTGGACACGAATATTTCAAACTGTTTTAATGAGTATGTTTAAAGCTCTGACCTCATACATATTCTGAAAAATTTTTACACCAAGGAATATTCTACAAGTTCACAATTGCTCACAGTAGTAATATTTGGTAGTACCAAATGTTCTGTAATTTCCTCATAGGCTATTTCACTCCAAACCCCTTAAGAGAACTAATTCTGCCATTTCTGCATTGGTAAACAAGTATATGATTACTATTACTTTATTTCTTTTCAAAAAAGAGTATAAAATAAGATATAGAGGTAGTAGATCAGAAACATAGAGGCATTTTTAATGACTGGTATAATATTAAAAAAACAAACCAACTTTGCTCATTACTGTCATATAAGCCCTGTGTCCTAGAAGAAAATATCTCAAGCTCTGTAACTCATATTCCTATTCAAAAGTTATGTTAGGTAGTTAGAATAGAAAAAAGGAGTCCAGAATGGCAGTGGCTAAAAGACAAGGAAAGGGGAAACCCCATGAAAATGAAACAAAAGATAATCCACGGACCTGACCAGAGTGAGACCCTCAGGTGAAACAAACACGCCCCTTTCCTGGTTAGCCCAGTTGCATAGGGCAAGCTCAGGGGGGTGGAGACAAAACTTATGAAAAGAGAAAGCCAAGATGGATTGAGGCCTCTCTTTTGTGGTCAGCCACCCTCACACTATCCTTTGCCGAATAAAACTCTGAGCTGTAACTGAACTGTTAATACTGGCCCACTGTTTCAAATCTATGTTGTGAAATATTACACACTCCCCTGACAAGTTATATTTACAGTAAAATATTTTATTCATGTATATCATATGCAGAAAAGCTCAACAGTCACAAGTTTACAAGTTGATGAATTTTTCACAAAATGAATTAACTAGTATAACTGGTATCTGGATCAAGACACAGAATTTTACTAGATGTTCTGGAACCTGTTCTCTGGGGCTCCAGATAATACTGTCCCCTAATATTATCCTAATTTGTAGCATCATAAATTAATCTCACACATTAGTTTTTGAATATTTTGTAAACAATGTATAATATGTATGTGTGTTTTCAGACTTCTTTCATTCAACATTATTTTGATGAAATGAATCCATATGGTTGTGCATGATTATGATTCACACGTTCTCATTTCCATACAGTATTATTTTGTTGTACAAATATCATATACATTACTTATCTGTTCTACTTTTGATGGCATTTGTATTGCTTTCCATTTAAGCAAATATAATTAATATCACTTTTAAAATCCAAGTACATACCATTTTGTGAATAAATGGACTGTATAGTCCATGGGAGTGCAAAGAATCAGACATGACTGAGTGATTTTCACTTTTACTTTACTTTTTACCTAAAAGTAAAATTTCTGAATTATCATATATTTATAGATCAGTTTTATTAGATACTATCTACCAGTTTTACATCCCTATCAGGCACATATAAGAGTCTAAGCTGCTGTCAATACTTGGTATTTTCCTCATTTTTTATTTTAGGAATTTTGGTATGTGATATTGTAGTGTTACTTTGCATTTTCTTGATGACCAATAAATTGATTACTTTTAATATGTTTGATATTCTATTTTGTAAAGACCCTATTCATCTGTCTACATATATATTGGGTTACCCATTGATTGCAGTTATACACAAGTAATTTTCAGCCACCTATAAAATTGATACAAATTCCATTAGGTTTATGATGAATAAACACAGCACAGCGGATTCTCTAGCCTTAAAATAGATTTCAACTAAAATGATGGTGTCAATGGATTGTCAGTGATTCTTTGGGGTTCTGAGCATTTCTTAATCATGCACTAAGGAAGTAAGTGTAAGACACATTTTTGTTTTCTGATTTTAAGATTTAAACTAATAGATAGATAAAACCAACCATCTACATTCCTTCTTCTCCTTCTGTTAAAGCCTGTTTCTATTTAGCGTCAAAGCTTGGAGAAAGAGATGCTAAGGGGGGATACACTTTCTTCCCAGTAAGATAAAATTCTTACATATCTTATTACATTAGTTTGTAGAAATAGAGAGATTGAACAGAAAAACCCTATGACCAAAATCACTTGAAGCCAAGCCAAAGACAATGAAATTCCACAGAAACCATATATTGACTAATATATATTATTAGACAAAAGATGGTTCATAGACACAAAGACAGAGCTTAAGACCAAGTCTCTGAAGAACTTGCCTGAGGATAGCTACAGGGGCTAGAAAAGAGATGCTAATGAACACATATATCAAGGAGAAAATCACTTTTATTTTTTGTGTCACATCCTACAGGATTCCATTTCTGTCAGAGAGAACTTAGGTTTCCCAACTTAAAATAAATACTGATATTGAGTGAAGAGGAAACAACATACCTTGTTTGAACACATTTTCATGCAACTGTTAACAGGTTTTTCCACAGCAAAGCTATGTTCCTGCCACCAGAACAAGGGTTGGAGATGTGGCAGGTTGCTCTTGATTGTCAAGAAAATAAGGACAGACACCCACTACATTCCTTTCAGTGGTGGATGGAAGAACAGAACTGGACACTCAATTAGAATTCAATATTTGATACTAATTCTCTCATAGGTCTTCCCTGGAGGCTCAGATGGTAAAGAATCTGCATGCAATGTGGGAGAATCAACTTCATTCCCTGGGTCAGGAAAATCTCCTGGAGAAGTGAATGGCAACCCACTCCATTATTACTGCCTGGAGAATTCCATGGACAGAGGAGCCTGGAGTGCGACAGCCACAGAGAGCTGGAGGACATGACTGAGTGGCACAATAAAATAATTTAGTAAGGATGAGGGAGTAGAGATGAGAAAAAGGGTATTATATTCACTATCTTATGACACTTACTATGATGCCACAATAACAAAAATCTTGAGGAACACTTAAATGGACAAATAGCTCTGATAAAATTGATCCTGGTGCAAGTTCAAATGTAGGATTCAAATTTCAATATGGAGTCAGTACTGAAATATTTTCACTTAAATGCTTTTATAAGTATATTACAACTCTCTTAGTACACCCAATATATGGTGAAGCATAAAATATTAGAAATCATCCAATACTATATATGTTTCTTCTAAGTTTTTACTAATCATTTGTGATTAAAAGGAGAAGGAAATGGCAACCCACTCCAGTATTCTTGCCTAGAGAAGCCTGTGGACAGGGGAGCCTGGTGGGCTGTTGTCGATAGGGTCACACAGAATCCGACACGACCGAAGCGACTTGGCATAGCATGCATATGATTAAAAAAATAAAAATAAACTTCCATAGCTGTTGCCTTTTTGCTGAGCCATGATGTTTGTTGTAAATATTAAAGAAAAAGAGTGTTTTTCCCAGAGAGTGATTCTTCTAATTATTCTCTCAGGAAACATGGCCACCTTCTCATTAAAATGCCAAGGTTTCTTGGTGGTAAATAAACTAGTCTACCCAGTAGGACTAGAGTAAAATCACAGTTGTGAATAGAAATAAATAAGGGAAGAGAGGGACATGCATCACATACTATGCAGTGGAGGAGAATGAGAAGAATAAAAGAATGTCAGAGTAAGAAAAGGAGGGAAAGAAACAGGCAGAAAGACAAAAGAAATAGGAAGAAAAGACTCAATTTGGAAGGCAGGACACAAGCTGAAGAAAAAAGATAAAATGATCAGACAGTGTTAGTACATCACACATCAACCTCAGGTCCTGCCAACTGTGATGCTAAGACTTTGATGCTGAGATATTTCCGAAGGTAGTCCGTGAGCCATTGCAAAGCATAACAGAGCAAGAGAGAGCCACCAGTTCAGCAAAAGAGATCAAGGGTGATGTTCTGGAATACATTGAAAGGGGCAATAAAGAGAGGTTAAATGAGGCACAGGCAACTCTAGTGACTGGACTATTTGCAAAAACAGTGGGAGATTGGGTAAGTCATTTAAGAAAAAAATCAGTTTTTACACAGCTGATTTAGATATCATGGTATAATTACTTTTTAAAAATGGTCCTTGTTATGTTTAATTTAAATGTATTTTCAAGCTCAATTATCCTAATTTTCAGTGATTGGCAGCCCCCCAAATTTATAGAGAATACATGTACAAGTTTCATATCAGTTTACTATTCATTGGCAACTATAGCACAGCTTTTGTATTTTAATCTGAATTCCATATATCATCTAACAGGAAGTGAAAGTGTTAGTCACTCAGTCGTGTCTGACTCTTTATGATGCTATGGACTGTAGTCCACCAGTCTCCTGCATCCATGGGATTTTCCAGGCAAGAATATTGGAGTGGGGTGCCATTTCCTTCTCCAGGAGATCTTCCCGACCCAAGGATTGAACCAGGGTCTCCCATATTGCAGGCAGACACTTTACCATCTGAGCCACAGAATTATATACATATTAAGGTCCAAAAATATATTTCAGGGTTACTTTGTCACTGTTTAATCTCTAAACCATATCTAACACTGGGATTCCCACAAACTGCAAAGCACTAGGCTTCCCTGTCTGTCACTATCCCCCAAAGTGTGCTCAAACTTATGTTCATTGAGTTGGTGATGCCATCCAACAATCTCATCTTCTGTTGCACCCTTCTCTTCTTTCCCTCAATCTTTCCCAGCATCAGGGTCTTTTCCAAAGAGTCTGCTCTTTGCATCAGGTGGCCGAAATATTGGAGTTTCAGCTTCAGCGTCAGTCCTTCCAGTGAATATTCAGGGTTGATTACCTTTAGGATTCACTAGTTGGATCTCCTTTCTGCCCCAGGGACTCTCAAGAGTCTTCTCCAGAAACACAGTTAAAAACCATCCATTCATCAGTGTTCAACCTTCATTTTGTCCAAATTTCAGATCTGTACATGACTACTGAAAATCCATAGCTTGGACTATACAGACTCTTGTCAGCAAAGGGATGTCTCTGCTTTTTAATAAGCTGTCTAGGTTTGTCATAGCTTTTCTTCCAAGAAGCAAGCATCTTTTAAATTTGTTCCTGCAGTAACCATCCACAGTGATTTTGGAGCCCAAGAAAATGAAATCTGTCACTGTTTCCACTTTTTCCCTTACTATTTGCCATGAACGGATGGAGCCAAATGTCATGGTCTTTGTTATCTAATGCTGAGTTTTTAACCAGTTTTTTCACTCTCCTCTTTCACCTTCATCAAGAAGCTCTTTAGTTCCTCTTCACTTTCTGCCGTTAAAGTGGTATCATCTGCGTATCTGAGATTGCTGATACTTCTCCCGGCTGTCTTGCTACCAGCTTGTACTTTACCCAGCCTGGCATTTCACATGATATTCTATGCATATAAGTTAAATAAGCAGGATGATAATATACAGCCTTTTTGCATTCCTCTCCCAGTTTTGAACCAGTCCATTTTTCCCATGTCTAATTGTTTTTTCTTGTCTTGCATGCAGACTTCTAGGGAGACAGGTAAGGTGGCCTGGTATTCCCATCTCTGTAACTGTTTTCCACAGTTTGTTGTGATCCACACTGTCCAGATGGTAAATAATCCACCTGCAATGTGGGAGACCTGGGTTCCATCCCTGGGTTGGGAAGATCCCTTGGATGGGAAGATCCCTTGGAAAAGGGAACAGTTACCCACTCCAATATTCTTGCTTGGAGAATTTGATGACAGAGAAGCCTGGCAGGCTACAGTTCATGGGATTGCAGAGTTGAACATGACTGAGTGTCTCGCTTTCTCTTTTCACACTTGTTAAAGGCTTTAGTATAGTCAATGAAACCGAGTAAGTGTTAGTCGCTCAGTTGTGCAGCCCACCAGGCTCCTCTGTCCATAAGATTTTCCAGGCAAAGATGCTGGAGTGGGTTGCCATTTCCTTCTCCAGGGGATCTTCCCAACCTAGGCATCGAACACGGGTCTCCTGCACTGCAGGCATACTCTTTACTGACTGAGCTACAAGGGAAGCCCAACAGATGGAAAATAAAGAATACCTTTGTGTCTTTTATCTTCCTGCTCTCCATTTACCTATTTTATACCTACCATACTACTAAACGATCTGCTTAAATGACTGGTTACAACCCTAGCATCATCCACACTACCAATCTGTGTCTATAAAAGAAAGCCACATGGATTGATGTAAACAAACTGGAATTTTCATATGGCCATAGTAACAAATCTATAAAGTAATTGCTATAAATTATTTTTACACTTTCACTATATTAGTCATCCAAATTTATTCTTGATACTTATAGTCTAACTTGAAACATTGAGAGGAAAACAATAAACATTTACATTAACAATACATTGACATACACATTATCTAGCCATAAATCAACAGTCAAAACTATTATAGTACTATGACTATTTCTTAAGCTTGATGTAGTGAAAGTTTACTATTCTTGACTTAGTTTATTAAAAAAAAACACTTAAAACTTCTCACAAGAATTATTTTTAATTTTCTTCTAAAACCCAACCTATTTATTTGAAAATTTGTGTATAAGACAAATATCATTATGGGAATCCCTTTGTGTGTTATTTGTTGTTTCTCCCTTGCTGCTTTTAATATTTGTTCTTTGTGTTTGATCTTTGTTAATTTGATTAATATGTGTCTTGGGTTGTTTCGTCTTGGGTTTATCCTGTTTGGGACTCTCTGGGTTTCTTGGATCTGTGTAACTGTTTCCTTCCCCATTTTAGGGAAGTTTTCAGCTCTTATTTCCTCGAGTATTTTCTCATGGCCTTTCTTTTTGTCTTCTTCTGGGACTCCTATGATTTGAATGTTGAGGCATTTCACATTGTCCCAGAGGTCCCTGAGGTTGTCCTCATTTCTTTTGATTCTTTTTCCCTTTTTCCTCTCTGCTTCATTTATTTCCACCATTTTATCTTCTACCTCACTTATCCTATCTTCTGTCTCCGTTATTACACTCTTGGTTCCCTCCAGAGTGTTTTTGATCTCATTTATTGCATTATTCATTTTTAATTGACTCTTTTTTATTTCTTCTAGGTCCTTATTAAACATTTCTTGCATCTTCTCAATCTTTGTCTCCAGGCTATTTATCTGTAACTCCATTTTGTTTTCAAGAATTTGGATCATTTTTATTATCATTATTCTAAATTTTTTTCAGGTAGATAAATAAAATAATGAAAAAACAGTCATGGAGCTTCACTGTAACTTAACAGAAAAAAAAAAAAACAATTGTAAACCATTAGTATTAGGGGAAGAAGCAGAACAACAAATAAACACTGCATTCCTCTAAAATTCTAGTCTTTACTTCAACCATTCTTTGAGGTTACTCACAAGTAAATTTAACTATTCAGATCTGTGTTTTTTAAAGTCTAATAGGAAAAGCTTGGATTTTCCTATTTAAAGCTCTTTGAAAAGCTAAATTACAGATGATCAGAACAGAATTTTGAAATTCCAGTCTCAAAGTTTACTTAGCTGTGAAAATATATGGTTCAACTTTGGAATATCAAACAGATACATTCCTCAATGAAGCAGAAGTAGATGTTGATTTCTGGAATTCCCATGCTTTTTCTGTGATCCGATGGACATTGACAATTTGATCTCTGGTTTCTCTGCCTTTTCTAAATCCAGCTTTTCAATCTGGAAGTTCTTGGTTCATGTACCACTAAAGGCTAGCTTGAAGGTTTTGAGCATAACCTTGAAAGCATGTTAAATGAGTGCAATTGTAGTGTAGTTTGAACATTCTTTGGCATTGCCTTTCTTTTGGATTGGAATGAAAACTGACTTTTTCCAGTCATGTGGCCACTAGGTCTTTGTCATTTCTGTACTTTACTGTGCCCATCTTTAATGAAATGTTCCCTTGGTATTCCAGTTTTCTTGAAGAAATTTTTAGTCTTTTCCACTCTTTGTTTTCCTTTATTTCTTTGCATTGTCCACATAAGAAGGCTTTCTTATCTCTCTTTGCTATTCTCTGGAACTCTGCATTCAGTTGTGTATATCTTTCCCTTTCTCCTTTGTCTTTCACCTGTCTTCTTAGCTATTTGTAAGATGTTCTCAGACAACCATTTTGCCTTGTTGCATTTCTTTTTCTTTGGGATGGTTTTGGTCACTGCTCCCTATACAATGTTAAGAACCTCTGTCCATAGTTAGGAAGTCTGACTTCCAGACCTAATCCCTTGATTCTACTTGCCACCTCCACTGTATAATCATGGAGGGATTTGATTAAGGTCATATTTCAATGGCCTAGTGGTTTTCCCTACTTTCTTCAATTTAAGCCTTAAATTTTGCTTAAGGAGTTGATGATCTGAGCTACATTCAACCCAAAAAACCTTGTTTTTTCTGTCTGTATAGAGCTTCTGCATCTTCAGCTGCAAAGAATATAATGTATCTGATTTTGTTATTGACCATCTATTGAAGTCCACATGTCGATTCCTCTTTTGTATTGTTGGAAGTGGAAATTTGCTATAATGAGTGTGTTTTCTTCTCAAAACTCCATTAGCCTTTGCCCTGTTTCATTTTTATACTCCAAGGCCAAACTTTCCTGTTACTACAGGTATCCCAGGGTTAGTTTAAGATTTATCTGAATATTTGATTGCATTTGCCATCGCTATTTAAAAAGTTTGTGGAAAACGACAACAAAAACTATTACAAATGATAGGAAATATAGATCATATAAAGTTATGGAACTGAAGAAAAATAACAAGAAATCATTAAGTATACTATATTAGTTTTCATAAGCTTGGTGGGATGTAGCCATTGATGCTGTGTCCATTGAAAAGAAAATGTTGAAAGATTTGCTTATAATTCAAGAAGCATTTTTTTAATCCTCTGGAAAGAGATCTACCATGTATAATGTTAATTTTTTTGCTCAAATTAGTGCCATTTAATTTTGATATAAGATTTTAAGTGATATTTTAATGAAATTAATAACATGAACATAAGAACAAATCATAATTTATTCTCAAATGTTTCCATTTCCATTCCCATGCTAAAGCTCTAGTTAGTGATCCTAAATAGATTTGAATTACTTTAATTTATGGAATATTTTGTCAATTTTTTGAATGTCAAACTGATAACAAGGTTAATTTCTAGAACAAGGAGACTAGGCCTTTTGCCTTTAATCTGATTAAAACACAATTGCATGCAGACATGCAATTTTAGATTTATATACAGAAATGAAAATAATATACACAATCTATATATATATATTATTTGGGGGGGAGGGGGCTTCCCTTGTGGCTCAGCTGGTAAAGAATCTGCCTGCAATGTGGGAGACCTGGGTTCAGTCCCTGGGTTGGGAAGATGCCCTGGAGAAGGAAAAGGTTACCCACTCCAATATTCTGGCCTAGAGAATTCCATGGACTACAAAGAGTCGGACATGACTGGGCAACTTTCACTTCACTTCACTTCATATATTTTTTAAAAATATAGCCTATGTCAGGGTTTACTAATCTGTAGCCCATAGACTGAATCCTGCCCATGAACTATTTGTCTATGGCCCATAAACTAAGAATGTCTTATTTATTTTCAGTCTTAAAAGCTATTTTAAACTCCATATAACTGTGTTAATATACAGTATTTGTCTTTCTCTTTCAGACTTACTTCGCTCTGTATAATAGGTTCTAGGTTCATGCAATTCATTAGAACTGACTCAAATGTATTCCTTTTATAACTGAGTAATATTCCATTGTGTATGTACAACAAATTCCTTATCCATTTATCTGCTGGTGAACATCTAAGTTGCTTCCATATCGTAGCTATTGTAAACATGCAGGGAAGCCAAGGAGACACAGATGTAAAAAACAGACTTTTGGACTCAGTGGGAGAAGGAGAGGGTGAGATGATCAATAGCACTGAAACGTATATGTTATCAAATGTAAACTAGCTGACAAGTTCATGTCTGATGCATGAAGCAGAGCACACAGATGTGGTACTCTGGGACAACCCAGAGAGCTGGAATGGGGAGGGAGATGGGAAGGGGTTCGGGATAGGGGCCACACATGTATACCTATGGCTTCTTCATGCTGATGTATGGCAAAAACCATAGCAATATTGTAAAGTAATTATCCTCCAATAAAAATAAGTCAATTAAAAACAAAACAAAAGTTACTACAAAAAGTAAAGCATATGTGATAGAAACCATATGTGATTTACAAAGCCTAAAATGGTTTTCACCTGACATTTTACAGAAAAATCTGTATTGACTTCTGGTCTAGGTATATGATGCTGCCCACCGCCCCCCCCCCCATCTTTGTTGTACAGTATACATCCTGTATAGCTGTACATGACTGTTTTGAGAAAAGTAACTATTCTTGGGTCGCTGAAACTTCCAGAACACTAGCTTATGAGTCATTTAAAGGACTAGCTCCTCAAATGTTTCTACTCCCATTTGCAGTAGATTTGGCCTTATGTCTAAATCAAAATAATACCAATCAAGCTAAAGTCTAGAAGAAACAAAAACAAAAACATCCCCAGCAAAACCAAAATAAAAAAATATTGGTTTAGTTTAGATCAATTCTCAATCCTTGACCTCCCTAGTTTGGTCAGGTTTGAGGAAGAGTGGGTATGTCTGGTGTTACTCAAACCTAAATAGAAGAAATTCTTTGCTTACCATTCAATAACAGCACAATCTGAAGCTGTTATCTTACTGTTTACTGACCAATGGCCATAATTATTACAGAGCAAACAAGCTAAAAATAACATCACAATAGTAAGATCTATATGTTTTTGTAAACTATTTGTGCAGTTGTGGTCTTTTTTCAGGTCAGCAAAGGTTAGAAGTAACAGATCTGTAGAACTCTTAAATGCAATTATCAATTTCAAAATGCCCTATAGTGAACTCTTCCTATGATATATAAGTCAACTGCAACTTGAATATATCAAAATCATATTCTGTTTCTACACAGAAAGACAATGTGAACTCCTTAGAAGTCACATAGCACACATTTAACTTTTAAGAAGAAACTAGGATAATAAGAAAATCACTAGGGAAGAAACAAGATGCAGAAAAATTCAGCTAATCTCCTATTCTATCAATATAAAAGGAGCTATGCCCAAGCTTTGTGGTTTCCCTTTTATGTGAAGATTCAAAATAAATAAATAAATAAATAATCAAAATAAATAGAAAGAGTAAAAAAAAAGTCAACTCTATTTATTGTCATATGTTTGGGTAGGTACAGGAGTTCTGTACATACTGAGTTTTATAAAAATGATTTACAAATAAGTTTGCTTCCTTGAGGAAGCTACAGGTATGCTATTTAAATAAGTATAAATAGGCTACAGTAAGCAGAGCTATTATATGTTTTCAAAAGTCTTTGAATAAGAATATGTACATAAATACTTAACCTGTGGATTAAAAATTACAGAAGCATAAATTTTGGTCTTACTGAATATTCAAGGCAAAGAATAAGATTATACAGTAAACAAGTATTTGTAAGGGATATACAAGGATAAGACCCTTATGATATAATGCCTACTGTGGCTAATAAATACAGATTTTAGTTATAATGTCACTACATATTTATATGTGTATAGATCAAATAAATAAATAGCAATGGGTGTTATTTACTTATTTGTCAATAAGTAAATAACAATTTACAAATAATTAAATAACAATTTTTAGAACCAAGTATAGTATTATGAATTTCCTGTAATCAATTTTATTCTGAGACAGAAAAAAGAAGAATATGTAAAATTTTCTTAAGTGCTTGTGGGAATTGAACACATTAGATGTTTAAGTAAGAGGAAGTAGCAACTAGATTGGAAATTAGGAGACCCAATTTCCTTGTTTACTACTAACTATGTGACCTAAGAGAATCACCTGTAGAAATTACCATTCATGGGGCATATATGGTGTATGGAATGCTTCACAACTGCTGTGAATTTTTACAGTAGTTTTATGAAATAAAAATCATCCCAGTGTTACAGATGAGACACTAAGATTCATTAAATATTCAAGGTCACACCATAAATCAATGGTAGAGCCATGGTTTGAACTGAAGTCTAACTTATAAGACTGTATATTCTTTGCAGGACTAGATGCCTACATTTCTCAGGATTTTAATTTTTGCTAAATGAGGGCTCTGAGCTATCCTATACGCAAGCACCAAGCAGGTGTTTAAAAGGAAAATACTTTCAACAAAAATTTAACTTGGATAAGGGTGGATTAAGGATGCATCTGTCCACATCCCTTTCTATAGGTGTTTAATCATATTTATGTGAGTAAAATGTTGGAAGAATCCTTTAAGGTAATGTAAATAAAGCTAGGAACAGATGGGTAATATATGTCTTGAGAGCTATTTATAAGAAATGTAAGGATTGTTTTGCTTTCTTTATTAAACATTTAAGGTTTTTTTATTTTGAAAAAAAAAACTACCAAAGTTTTATAGTCATAATTTTGTTACTTTTTAAAAAAGTTTTCTGAAATAAATAGATGTAGCCAAATTATGTGGTTATGTTTTGCTGTTAGAATTTGAATATGTAATATGTGTGGTAATCTTCTGTTGGAAATTTATAATGGTCTAGAATATGGTTGGAGTTTTGGTAGTTTTTAAAATACTTTTTTTCCTTTAAATTATAAAGACAAATATGGATTTATATATATTTTTTTAATTTTGAATGTTAATTTTTCTATGAAGCAGTTGAAGTTGATCAGTTTTTTCCTAGGTAGAAAACTCAAAACTTGTTAACCCTGTACTTTAATAAAATTGAAGACTTAACACTAAAAAGAAAACTAAACAAACTAACACTATCAATTTCTATATTATTTTTTTTTACTACTGGATACATTTTTATGTATTTATTTCTAAATATATTTATTTATTTACTCTAAATTTATTTATTTCTCTCAGAACACTTTTTTTTTTTTTCTGATCACTACTCTTCTTCCTCTTATTCTTATCTACAAGAATTAAAATTTCTCAACATTCTTTCCTTGGCATTCTTTTATACTAATTCTACATATCTTATTTCTGGATTTGATTTATTTTTATTTTAAAAGTAATTCATGCTCATGGCAATATTTTGTCAAATGATATTGCTATACAATTCACAATATTACCCAAAGAGAAGAGAGATTTAAAAAATAAGTCATGACTGGAGAGCATAAATATTATCTGATAGCTTTTTCAATGTTTCTTCATATCTTAAAATCAAATGTCATAATTTTAAAGTATACATCAAGAATCACTATGATCTGAAAGTACATATAGGAATATGTACACATACGTGTTTGTTCTTAACAGTAATGCTACTTACTTATTCTATTTCTAAAACAGTGATTTATTTTTAATGCTTTCTGGAGAGTTTTCTTTACACTGATGTAAGAAGCTCCTAAAAAATGGTCACCTCATCAGATTCATTTCTGAAACCTAAATTACAAACATGTCTGAAAAAAATTTTTTAAATGTTATATCAACTTTATAGGACAAAGTTCTATGAAATTTCCACTTAAAAACTGTACACAAAAATAAACTTCATACTAATGTCACTGAAGCCTCTATCTAGATGAAAAAATGCCTGTGTGTGTTAGCCACTCAGTTGTGTCCTACTCTATGGGGCCCCATGGACTATAACTCACCAGGCTTCTCTGTCCATGGGATTCTCCAGGCATCCATGGAGTGGATTGCCATGCACTGCTCCAGAGGATCTCCCCGAACCAGGGATCAAACTCAGGTCTCCTGCATTGCAGGCAGACTCTTTACCATCTGAGCCACAAGGGAAGCCTGAAAGAATGGCTAGGAAGACTAAAAAACAAACAATTGAATAATCTAACATCTGCCAATGTACCTTCCAGAAAATATTAGTATAAACGTCACTACAACATTTTAGTTTTGAACTTCTTTCACATGTCCCAAATTTCTATATCAATTTGTTGGATTTGTGGCACTTTATTAGAAAAAACAGGCAAACAAAAGAGCTGGAAATCTTCTGACTATGGAAATCAATTGGCACATTTTTAACCATCAATGTGAAGTTTGTGTGCTCAGTCGCTCAGCCTGTCCAACTCTTTGTGGCCTCAGAGCAGCCCACCAAGCTCCTCCATTCATGGAATTTCCAGGCAAGAGACTGGAGCAGGTTGTCATTTACTACTTCAAGGAATCTTCCCAATCCAGGGGTTGAACCTGCATCTCTCTGTCTCCTGCATTAGCAGGTGGGTTCTTTACCACTAGTGCCACCAATGTGAAGTTTACATCTCTTTAATGAAAGAAGTAGATTTAGAAAATGTGAGTTTGGTCCAACTCCACTGACACACCTATGCAGCCCTATGAAAGTCCTGTTCTTTTTTTTTTTTAATTTATTGAGATACATTTTCCATACCATATACCCATTTCAAATGTAAAATTCAATTACTTTTACTGGCTTTACTGAGTGGTACAATCATCACAATAAATAAGTTCTAGAACATTTTCTTTCCACCAATAAGATCTCCTATAATCAGGTACAGTAAAGTTTCATTCTCATCTCTACACCAAGCAAGCCCTAATCTGCTTTCTGTCTTTCTACGTTTGTCTTTTCTGGATATTTTGTATAAATGGAATCATAAAATGCATGGTCTCTTGCGTCTGGCTTCTTTCAATTAGTAGAACCTTCATTAGGCACAAAATGTCCCCACAGATGTCCACATCCTCATCCCATGTGAATTTTACCTTACATTTCAAAAGACTATGCAAGTGGGGTCAGGGGTCTAGACCTTGAGATGAGATTACCCTGAATTATTCTTGACCCCATCAATGCATTTGGATCCTTAAAAGTGGAAAATCTTGCCTGAGAAAAAGGTGTAGCTACTTAAGAATGGTCTAATAGGTGCAAAGTGTGTGACTAAAGATGGAGAGAAGGGCTGTGAGTCAAGGAATGCAGGCAACCTTTAGAAGGTGGAAAAGGCATGGAGATATATATTCCACTAGAGCCTCTGTTGGCATCTTGATTTTAGCCCATGAGACCCACGTCAAACTTCTAACCTACAACATTATAAGATCAAGTTCTATTGTTTAAGACTCTGAATTTGCAGTAATTAGTTAATGCATCAGTAGAAAACTAACACAGTATTTTTCATTTTCATCCATAATACAAGCATGTGTCAGTAGTTAGCTCATTTTTGTTGCTGAATATTGTTTTATTTCTTGATATGAAAATGCCAAATGGTCTTTCAAAGTAGCTGAGTAATATATGAGAGCCCCTTCTTCCCATACTTGCTGACATGTTATCATTTCTCTTCTTTATAACAGCAGTTATAGAGAGTGTGAAATGGCATCTCGTTTTGTACTTAATTTGTATTTATTTAATGTCTAATAATTTTGAACATCTTTTTTCATGCTTATTAGACATTTGTATCTCTTATTTGGTTAAATGTGTTTTCATATCTTTTGCCCGTTTTTGATTGAATCCTTTGTTTCTTATTCTTAAGTTCTAAGAGTTTTTTTTTTAATAAATTCTAAGCAAAAATCCTTTATCTGATAAGTATTTTCCCTGATTATATATTTTTTATTAATGGTATCTTTTGAAGTGGAAAATTTTGAATTTTAATGAAACCTAATTTATCATTTTTTTTTGTCTTTTATGGATGCTGAATATGATAAATGTCTGCATTAGTATATGCCTAGATCTATATTTGCCAATTCATATACTTTTCTGTTTCTGGGTAAGAAACATGGATGTCTTATCATGTCCAAAGATTATCATAGGCACTGTGTGGAGTAAGTTAGGATGTTTGGATCTTTTCTGCTGCCTTATCTAAATAATAAGTAGAAATGAAAGTTGAGATAACTGTCCCTTTAGAAGTTAATATGCGTGTTGTCTGCACATGGGCTTCCCTGGCAGTTCAGCTGGTAAAGAATCCACCTGCAATGCAGGAGACCCTGGTTCAGTTCCTGGGTTGGGAAATTACCCTAGAGGTGGCTCAGATGGTAAGCATCTGCCTGCGATGCAGGAGACCTGGCTTGATCCCTGTGTTGGGAAGATCCCCTAGAGGAGGGTGTGGCAACCCAGCCCAGTATTCCTGCCTGGAGAATCCCCACGGACAGAGGAGCCTGGTGGGCTACAGACCATGGGGTCACAGAGTTGGGCATGACTGAGTGACTAAGCACAACACTTCCGTATATCAGGGCCTCAATTCAAACACAGAGCATCATCACGTAAAAACACGTCATATGTCCTAAAATAACCTTGCTCTCTATAGATCAGCTAACGATCTTGAAACTCCCTCTGAAACTTAAGTATGCTTCATCCAGAAAATATATGTTCCTAAAATATGTAAAATCATGCTGTTTATTATTCCCCCAAACAATATATTCAAGTTGACCATGATATGGCTGTTTCCAAATTTATCCCCATTAGGAAAAGGAGAGTGGCTGCTGATAGAGACAGGGATGGGGGAGTGACAGAGAGAGAGAGACAGAGAGAGGGACATCTTACCAACCAGGTAGTTTCTATACTGTACAAAAATTAATTGGATTATCTGTCCTGAATGCTGTCAAGTGTATCCTTCACAAACATTTATAACATTCATTGTGAAGGTGTTTTTAAAATGTGTAGTCCAACTGGTTTGTTCTAAGCATCTCATTTTGAATGACAGCTCAATACATTACATATCTTTTTAAAATGGTTTGAATACTTAATTGTATGATTATTAATCCATTAAAATAATAAGACATCTTTATCATTCACTATTATATGCTCTATTCTATCA
Organism: Cervus canadensis; assembly: GCF_019320065.1. Lineage (NCBI taxonomy): Eukaryota > Metazoa > Chordata > Mammalia > Artiodactyla > Cervidae > Cervus > Cervus canadensis. The sequence continues at coordinate 24,559,922 of NC_057389.1, read as the reverse complement.
TCTCATTAATTTATCCATCTTAACTTTAACAAGTATTGCTACAAGAGGTTAAATATTAGACGTGAGTTAAATTTCTAGTTTAATAGATGAGAATTTTTCTAATCCAGCTGGAAGATTTTCAATTCCTGTTTGTTATGTATTATTTATAATGTCAAGTAAACACCCAAAGAGGAAAATATCTTTAGATGAGGTCACTGATGAAAAATATTGTAAGTTTACTCTTAATTCCTCTTTCTGAACATTTACGAGTGCTGTGCAATGGATGTGTAATGTTATAACTTTGGACATTAGAAAAAACTGGGAAAGAATAAGAAATATTGTGCCATGTAAGGTAGAAGCTACAGATAGAACATTTTGTGGAAAACTATTCCTCAGAATTAGTTTTTATGTATAGCAATTTTTACTTCTATAAAATTGGTATGTGTGCCCAAACCAATAAAACCTACAATATTTTCTAAGTAAAATGATTTCTCTCTAGAAATCATATTAGCCAGGTGACATTATGAATGGCACAGCTACTGGTCAGGGCTCCTGTACCAGTAAGAATAAATGGAAAATCCTTAATAATACTCTTACTTCATGTAGTTAAATAGAAAATTTCAATTCTATTAATTGTTTTTAGACCACTTATAGAGTACCTATCATATCTTCCTGTTCCTTTGTTTTATTTTATTTTCCCCCCTCCATCTCAGTTCATTTCTTTTACCTTTACACTTAAAGAAAAAAAATATTTTGTTATTGTGATTAATATATAGCACAGTAGGATATTTTCAACATGGTTAAACAATATTAATCCAGTTGCTATTTTTACTGAAGTCGTGATACACACTAACCAGTGAAAGTTAAATGGACTATGAATTCTAAGGATCATTTGACTCAAATATCTTTCTATAACATGCCCTGGGAAAGATGTGAAATCTAAGTAGTACAATGTCTAGTTGTGAGTGTCCAAAGATGTAACTCAGGAAGCCATTATGTGAAATAGTGCTTTAGGGTCCAATATAGGCAGAGTGCAAAATACACTCATACCTTTCATTTGTTGCTGTGTGTCTCTTTGATTTAAAGAAAGGCCTTTGCATCAAAGTATACATTCTTCAAGGAGTGACTTTTATCAACTGTTTATTCAAGGTTGTATCTTTTATGCCATATTGGTTTATACTTTGGTCTTTAGTTTCAAAAAGTTTCTGTGCTAATATAGATAACTGAATTAACCATATTTCAAAGACACATCTAATTAATATAAACAATAAAACTAATCATATAATTTATATAAACAGAGCTTTGAGTATCATCTGAAGATGTTACACACAGCATTTTTCTCTATATACAACTAATGTGGCTATATCCATATAGATTATTCTCTAAGACTGAACATAAACAATAAAAAGTATTATGCTTTTCATAGTACCAAAGTGAAGAGAAATACTATTTAATACTTATTTTGGAATCATCCTCTGAATCAAGCTAAGTAAATCAGTTCCCAAGGTGGCTATGAAATGGGCTTTAATTGATATTTGGTATGGAAATATGACAGTCAGTATAGCGCCCACATCTGTCACATCTTTGCTGGTATTCACTCACATCTCTATGCCTGAGTTTCTCCGTTTATTAGGGAAAGCCATACTGTCCCCCTAAGAGTACATGTAACAAGTGCAACATGCCAACATTTCTGCAGGAACATTTCTCAACCAATGAACCTTTATAATTGGTGTATAATTACCCCAGCTCTCTCATATCTCAGATAAGATATTTCTGAAGTATGTGTTATGCACCTCTTCCCAAATTTTTCTAGCAGAATTATTCTCTAGTCACCCACTGTGGTAACTGTAAAATTTTATTATTTTACTTGTCCTCTGTGGCAAAAAAATCTGCCTTTTTCTTAGTGGTAGAGGTTGCCAAGTGTAATAATTTGTCCTTCACTTTAGAATGAATATCTTGGAATGTTCCAGATCATTGGATCCTTAACAAATGAATCAATGTAGTTGGTTTCCTGAATATCTGTACAACTATTTCCCATCCTCTGATAAACATATATCTCAGTTCATTAGGTCTAATAAATATGATGTCATCCACACACTGCACCGGAGTGGTAAGCTGGAGAATGTTATAATTTAGGCCCTCATACTATATTATATTAGGCAGTAACTCTAAGAGGCAGTTCTGTTGACATAGTGCTGAGTAACAACTCAGTGACAGGGACCAATTACCTTTTTTTTTCTCTTACCTCAGTTAATCAGGTCATATTTAGATAACTAGGTTGCACTTAGTTAACTTTATTCCTAGTGGTAGGAAAAGTTTCAGGTTGTGCCATGTGTTTTTCAGTCTTTCAAAGCCAATGGGCTTCTAGGACATATTCTCTTTTGGTAATAACTGGAGTCCATACCCAACTCTGCAAACATATTTCAACACTGACATCCTATTGGCCACAGTTATATGCCAAGTCTAACATCATTGGACAAAAAGTATTTTCCTTACATAATTATAGAGGATAATAAAAGGGAAATTATTAAACAGTAATCAAATCTATTGTACACCCCAAATTCTCATTCAGTCATGGTGGCAAATTCAAGGTCAGTCTCTTATGACCTAAAATCAGGTACAGATGAGATGTTTTTTGTTCCTGACAGCTATAATGTGAAAGACAAGTTACCCGTCCTCCACATTTCCACCATATGAAGATAAACAGAAAATTATAAGCCCACAAGGGAAGCCCCTGGGAATTAAAACTAATGGGAATATGAGCTCTGTTTTCAATATCATCACACTTGTAACCATTTTTGTTAACTCCAGACGTCTTTGGGATTCCCTGATAGCTCAGCTGGTAAAGAATCCACCTGCAATGTATGAGACCCCAATTTGATTCCTGGGTTGGGAAGATCTCCTGGAGAAGGGATAGGCTACCCATTCCAGTATTCCGGCCTGGAGAATTCTATGGACTGTATAGTCCATGAGGTCACAAAGAGTCAATATGATGGAGCAACTTTTATTTTCTAGAGATCTTTAAGCCAAATGAATTACAATCATCTATTTAATATAGTGATTTCCCACCCCCCCCATTAATATTCACTTAGGAAGAATACTTGAGATGAAGGCCCAGACCCAGGCTAGCCATCTACCCCTGCCTTGGGTTTACAAACATGATCAAATTTAGCCTTCCCAGAGCTCTTCTCCAAAGGTGAAGGTGATGTTCACTGAAAGTTCTGTCTCTACCTTAACAGGATCTGTTCCAGTGAAAAACATGTTTTGTGTATGCTACAAATTGTCCTCTCCCTATCCTACAAAACAAGGTATATTCATACAAGCCAATCAATTTCGTTTTAAGCCAGGGAATATTCTTGTTTTTGCTAAATCATATGTCTGGTTATTGGAGTTGCCATCTTCCCTAGAGACAGACTCTATTACAAATATATTGTTCCCTATACTCATTTGTATCAACCCAGTTAAATAACTACAAAATCTGAGATTCTTGGGGATATAAACTGACACTGCATTTTATTTCACAGAGTCTATAGAGTTCTCACTATTCATCCTTAAGTAAGAAAAAGTTGAATTTATGAAAGTCTCCAATTTTAAACTATAATACACATGGATATCAAGTCTATTAAACAGACATTTCCAGCAGGCCTGTTTTAAGTGTGTGTGCTTCATTGCTTAGTCGTGTGTGACTCTCTGCAGGGCTCTTTTATTCATGGGATTTCTCAAGCAAGAATGTTGGAGCAGGTTGTCATTTCCTCCTCCAGGGGATCTTTCTGACTCAGGGATCGAACTCAAGTCTCTTGCATCTCCTGCCCTGGCAGGTGAACTCTTTACCGCTGTGCCACCTGCAAAGGGTACACAATTAAAAAACAACAACAACAACAAAAACTTGCCCTTTTGGCTGGCCTTGTTAACATTTACTCATCTCAAATCTGTTTCATTATGAAGCCCTGAATTAAAGTCACTTTATCTTCAAGAAAATCGGTTTGATGTGAGAATAAATAGGATTAAAATATAGCTCTGACCTTTATTGTCTGAGTGTCAAGTCGTTTTACTAAGTCATACTGTTCTCACCTTTATTTTTATTTTTTTCGACCAGGGAAGCCTTCTTCTCATCTTTAATTTGGAGATAATAATATAGTTTATAGAATTTGTTTTGAAAATTAAACTATATAATCACACCAGGGAGCTTCCCATGGGGCACACTGGTAAAGAATCCACCTGCCAATGCAGGAGACACAAGAGACGCAGGTTCGATCTCTGAATCAGGAAGACCCCCTGGACTAGGTAATTCTAACCTGCTCCAATATTCTTGCCTTCAAAATTCCACATCCATGGGGTCACAGAGGCGTGGACACGACTGTGTGCCTCAGCACACACCAGTTGGCAACCGTAGTGTAAAAAATGTTTGAAGAGGAATTGTTGAGAACTGGTATAGCAGCTTGATGCTAATCTTGAACTCAGGTCTCCCTTTCTTTTTGGACCACAGTCCTTGGTGTTTTCTTTCCATACTTAGGGTTTCCTAGCCGTCCTATATAACTGCTGCCACTCGAGCCAGCATATATGCCTTCCAGATAAGAAGAGGGAGAGGATAGAAACAGAGCAGGCATGAAAGTATTTTCTTCTCAATTGAGTCAGCTCTCTTGAGAGAGATTTGTTCAACCTCCACCTAACAACAGAGAAGGCAATGGCACCCCACTCCAGTACTCTTGCCTGGAAAATCCCATGAACAGAGGAGCCTGGTAGGCTGCAGTCCATGGGGTCGCTAAGAGTCGGACACGACTGAGCGACTTCACTTTCATTTTTCATTTTCATGCATTGGAGAAGGAAATGACAACCCACTCCAGTGTTCTTGCTTGGAGAATCCCAGGGACAGAGGAGCCTGTTAGGCTGCCATCCGACTGCACAGAGTCGGACACGACTGAAACGACTTAGCAGCAGCAGCAGCAGCAGCACATGACCACCATGAGTAAGACTAAGGTTATATTATCAACGATAAAGATTTCAGATAATGAAATCTCTGGTAGAGACAAAGTATATTATGGACGCTTAAAATATAAAATTTTAACATATTTGAAAACAGTTAAGTTTCTTGTAACTGAAGTTTTTTGAGTTAAATTTTTGGTCAAAACCACCCAGATTTATTTTATGCATAACCTTAGTTCTAAATCTGTAGCTCAGTGGTGACAAATATCTGCTTATTGTGGTTCTTGGTAGAGTTGTGGCAAAATGCTTCCATTGTGTGATAATGGAAAAGCCTTTGATTTGGAATCAAGAGAATATAGACTGATTATATATATATATATATATATATATATATATTATATATATATATATATATACTGGTCTTTGATTCTGAACACTGATTCCTTCAATCAGCTTCAGTGACTCTACAAAATGAGATAATTATACTTTCTTCAGGGATAAACAAAAACGTATAAAAGCTGATTCTTATCCAAGAAATCTTAACAGGCACAATGTAATTCACACAGCTGTATTGGACAATCCTCAACTCAGGTTTAGGATTCCAAACAAATATCATCTGTATCAAGAGCACATAGTTTAGTCACCTTATTCTCTCTTGAATTAACTGAAGTCTATATGCCTTAAGTAGCAAGTTCATTGGCAGTTTAATTGTAACAGAGTAGTATTCAGGAGTTAATGCCATGGTCAAAGTTTAAGGATGTCATTCACTTTAGCTCTGTATTGTGAAAGAATGACCTGGGTACCAGCCTCTTCCTGAAATTTCTTTCTAGTATTGATGATGATGATGATAATAATATTGATAAAAACAGTAATAGGTAAATTTTGTTGAATGCTTCTATGTGCAAGGCACTGTTATATATACTGTCTATGTTTGAGTACATTTGATTTCACACAGCCTAAGAAAATGGTAAAACATTAGCCTCATTTTATAGATGAGGAAATTGAGGCACCAAGTTCTTATGGCGCTTGCCATAAGTTCACATAGCTAGATAGTGACTGAACTGTGATTTGAACATGCAGTGGCTCTGAGCTCAGACTGTACCATCCTGCCCCAGGAAAGCGGCACACAGTGGGCCCATAAATAGGGAAAAAAACAAAAAAAAAATCCTGATGTCTCTCTTCCCAAGGCAACTGGCATCAATAAAAAATAAATTGCTTTCTAGTAGCTGTTTTGTTACTGTTGAAATGGAGGTGGTGTTCTCCCTAGATAAGAAAATGACAGAGACTTGACAGAAAATGACAGACTCTCTAGACAGGGACTTCTAGAAAACTCTATTCCTCTTCATTGATATCAGCTTATTATCCAATCTGACAAGAAAAGTAAAAATTGTAATATTTTCCTTTTTAATTTTTTTTCTTTATCACTGTTTATGGGTTTTCCAAGGACAAGATCCAATATTAAACATGGATTTTGTTTTACACATACCTCAGATTGTGTTCTCTATATAAAGTCCTATTGATTTAGAAAAAAAGCTATCTGTTTCTGGTTTTACTTTTGGAACTAAGATGCAAGCCATTAATCAATCAGTCTTAATCCGCTTCCTTTACCTTAGCACTACTGGCATTTTGGGCAGGAAAATTCTGTATTGTGGGGACTTCTCTGTGCATTGCAGGATATTTAGCAGCATTCCATACTCTGCCCACTAGGTGCCAACATTTAGTTCCCAGTTATTACAATCAAAAGTACTCCATAGTTTGCAAAATCACTCCAGTTGAGAACCTCTAGACTCTGGCACTTTAGTTCAAACATAAAATAAGCTTGATGATGAGATAATCTCAACTATAGTGAGGATTGTTCTTCCAAAAATCAAAGTTAACCAGTTAGATAGCATTCTTCTTCTTTTTTTCTCTAAATCATGACAAAATGTTTCTGTATACCTCACCTCTGCATAAACCAAATATCCATAGTGCTCTATTTTCTAATGATAACAAAAAATATGATGTCAAACAGGAAATTTATATGACTCTTGTCAGGTGCAAATCCAACAGTCACATAAACCAAACATAATAATAGATTTACTTCTGCTTCAAGATGTTACATATAACAAGATAATGAAATAAACCAAGGCAGGAAATTAGTGAAACAGTGCAGCAAGTAGAGAAGGCATTCTGAATCCAGACAGTCCTCAGAAGTTAGGAGTCCACAGAATATTAATCCAAAGTCACAGTGAGCTAAAGGCCACGCATCAAGCTAGAGTAATATGTTAAAGTTAGCCAAGATGCCAGGGATTTAAACCCAAGAGTGTGTCTAAAGATAAGTATATGTCAAGTCAGAGAAAAGCTCTACCTCACAAATGCAGTCTTTCAGAGCAAGACCTAGTGATTGATTTCCCAGTTCAGAATATGGTACAGTGTGGCCCGCTTAGTAGATCTTGAAAATTACTAATAACAGTTTAAGAAAAGATGAAGAAATAGTTGAATAAATATATTTCCTTAAAAACAAATAAAGTGGTGAATATGTGTCTCATAACCAGAGAAGGTTAGAACAGAAATATAACAGTATTCATAAGAGATGCACAAATTGAGGACCAAGAGAAATGAAATAATCTACAAATTAAGCAGTTTATAAGAAAAACAACTTACACTTATTAATAAAAATATAAGTCCAATTTTTTCTCTGTTATTTCCATTGTTCAGTTCTTGTTTTAGACCAATAAAACATTTCTGATCCAGTACAGATGGGAAAACAGTTTCTTTTCACCATTTTAAAATAAAAAAAAGCCTAGTCACATCTCTACATATATTGCTAAGACAGTGCATTTTATTAATGAATGAAGCTGATAGCAAGATTAAGTACAGTTTTTCAAAAACACATTGTTTCTCAATATCAGCAGGTATTTTGTTTGGCTCATTTGAGGAATTAACTGTATAGCCATTCCTTTATTGTGACCATCTTTGCATGAAATGTTCCTTAGTATCTCCAGTTTTCTTGAAGTGATCTCTAGCCATTTACATTCAATTGTTTTCCTCTATTTCTTTGCATTGTTCACTTAGAAAGGCTTCCTTATCTCTTCTTGCTATCTTCTGGAACTCTGCATTCGATTAGGTATATCTTTCCCTTTCTCCTTTGCCAGACAGAAACCACAAGAACCTAACAGAATCAGAAGTGATTAAGAAGAGGGGGCAAGAATACACAGAAGAACTCTGAAAAAAAGGTCTTAATGATCCATATAACCATGATAGTGAGGTACACACCTAGAGGCAGACATACTGGAGTGAGAAGTGGGCCTTAAGAAGCATTACTACAGACAAAGCTAGTGGAGGTGATGGAGTTCCAACTGAGCTATTTAAAATCCTAAAAGATGATGTTGATCAAGTGCTGCACTCAATATGCCAGAAAATTTGAAAAACTCAGAAATAGCCACAGGACTGGAAAAGGACAGTTTTCATTCTAACCCAAAGAAAGACAATGACAAATAATGTTCAAACTACCATACAATTGTACTCATTTCACATGCCAACAAGATAATGCTTAAAATCCTTCAAGTCTCAAGAGTATGTGAACTGAGAACTTCCAGACATGCAAGTTGGATTTTGAAAAGACAGAAAAACCAGAGATCAAATTCTCAACATCAATTCCTATAGAAGAACTGCTATACTTCTGCTTCATCGACTCTGCTAAAGTTTTCAAATGTGTGGATCACAACATATTGTGGAAAATTCTTAAAGAGATGAGAAACATGTATACAGGTCAAGAAGTAACAGTTAGACCTAGACATACAACAATACACTGGTTCTAAATTGGGAAAGGAGTACGTCAAGGGTGTATATTGTCATCTTGCTTATTTAACAAATATGCAGAGTACATTATGCTTAATGCTGAGTTGGATGAATCACAGGCTGAAATCAAGATTGCCAGGAGAAATATCAACAACCTCAGATATGCAGATGATACCCTAATGGCAGAAAGTGAAGAGGAACTAAAGAGCCTCTTGATGAGGGTGAAAGAGGAGAATGAAAAAGATGGCTTAAACCTCAGCATTCAAAAAACTAAGATCATGATATCTGTTCCCATCACTTCATGGCAAACAGAAGAGGAAAAAGTGGAAACAGGGACAGATTTTATTTTCTTGGGCTCCTATATCATTGTGGATGGTGACTGCAGCCTTGAAATTAAAAGACACTTGCTCCTTGGGAAAAAAGCTATGACAAACCTAGACAGGGTATTAAAAAGAAAAGACATCATCTTGCCAATAAAGGTATATACAGTCAAAATTATGGTTTTTCCAGTAGTCATGTACAGATATGAGACTTGGACCATAAAGAAGGCTGAGCCCTGAAGAATTGATGCTTTCAAATTGTGGTACTGGAGAAGACACTTGAGAGTCCCTTGGACAATGAGGAAATCAGATCAGTCAATCTTAAAGGAAATCAACCCTGAATATTCATTAGAAGGACTGATGCTGAAGGTGAAGCCCCAAAACTTTGGCAACCTGATATGAAGAGCTGAAAACACTCTTATGCTGGGAAAGTCTTTAATGCTAGCTAAGATTGAGGGCAGGTGGAGAAGGTGTTATAGCCACGCTTTCCGGGAAACAGACTCACTCAGAAGGACAATGCAGATAGTGGAGTGCAGTTTATTACGCCGGCGGGCCCAAGGCAGAGTCTCCTCTTAGCCAAGGACCCCGTCCAGCATTTGTGAAAATCTTTTATACCCCATGCGTACGTGTCTAAACCCACCACCTGCCCCATGTGTACGTACGTGTCTTAACCCACCACCTGCCCCATGTGTACGTGTCTTAAACAGTCAATAGTCAATAAGCCCGCAGTTACATTCCAACCAGTTAATAATCGATAAGCCTGTGATTACATCTTGACAGATACAAAAAAAGTTTATGACCTGTCCAGGGACAGGTGTGATTACGGTATGCTTCCTCTTAGGCAATGAGTAGCCTGGATGTGATCTTCAGGATTCCTCTGTCTGGAGGGGGTCTTATCCTTTCATTGTCGTCCTCACAGGCACTAAGCAGAGAGTTCAGAGTCCGCTGGAGAGGCAGTCGAGCACAGCCAGCACGGACAGGCCTGAGATGGAGTTCAGGCCCTATGAATTCTTTCTTCAAAGGGAGCAACAGAGGATGAGATGGTTTAATGGCAACACTGACTCAATGGACTTGCAATTGAGCAGACTACAGGTGATAGTGAAGAACAGGGAAGCCTGGCTTGCTGCAGTCCATGGGGTTGCAAAGAATCAGATATGACTTAGGGGCCCAACAACAATAATCTCTTCCTTGGTACTTATAACTGTAACATAGTTTGTAGATTTATCTTTTAATCTTCTCTCCAAACTTATTTGATGATAAACTCTTTTGTACCTCCTTTGTTTTCATGAACTTTCTGAATATAAAGAAATGTTACTGAAAGCTGAACTTTTCAACTTAAAAACATCTTTGAAAAAAGTACTATTTATTATACATGTGTATATTTTCTCTCTAAATATCCCTAACAACATAGAGAAGGAATCTTATGCAAATAAATACATAGCATGTGCAAAATAAATACATCTTCTAATAAAAAATACCCTTAACATAGTGATTTCTCTGTGTCTTCATCTTATTAATAAGATGAATCAGATAAACCTATTAATCCTTACTTTCTTGATTAAAATTGCTAATAGAAACATTTCTTTATTTTTTATAATTGATGCAAATATATCAGTTTTCCCATAAAAAGTCCCTATATTTCATTCTTTTGGAGTATTTTGTCTCTAGAATACTATTTATTAAACATCACACTAGGAACTCAAATGCATATTTAACAAATCTGCATTCAGCTTCTATGAATTGGGTTTTTTAATATAAGCATAAATTTTAAAATTACAGATTTTGCCATAGAATAATGGTTTGGGGCCATAACATACTCTCAAGAGAGAAGTAGTTGTGTCTAACTCCCTGGCATTTAGGAAGCAACGGGACATATGTGTTATCAACTTTCTAAAGTAGGTTGTGGAAAGTGAGAACTGGTATGTTTTAAATTAAAATTGAACTCTTGCATTGTTAAATATTATCAAAGTAGAAAAGAAATTCATGATCCAAAACATAAACGGAATTAATCCATCAGCACTCACAGTATTAGTAGTCAAGGTGAATTTATATTCAGTGTCTTCACGGAGGCTTTTTATCATCTGTTCAGGTTTTTAAACTGATTCTCAGCTCATCACCCACACCCAGTTTTTGCCATGAAGTGATGGGATCAGATACCATGATCTTCCTTTTCTGAATGTTGAGTTTTAAGCCAACATTTTCACTCTCCTCTTTCACTTTCATCAAGAGGCTCTTTAGTTCTTCTTTGCTTTTCAACATAAGGGTTGTGTCACCTGCATATCTGAGGTTATTGATATTTCTCCTGGCAATCTTGATTCCAGCTTGTGCTTCATCCAGCCCAGCATTTCACATGATGTACACTGCATATAAGTTAAATAAGCAGGGTGACAATATACAACCGTGACTACTGCTTTCCCGATTTGGAACCAGTTTGTTGGTCCATGTCCAGTTCTAACTGTTGCTTCCTGACCTGCATACAGTTTTCTCAAGAGGCAGGTCAGGTGGTCTGATATTCCCATCTCTTGAAGAATTTTCCACAGTTTATTGTGATCCACACAGTCAAAGGCTTTGGCATAGTTAATAAAGCATCAGTAGATGTTTTTCTGGAACTCTCTTGCTTTTTCAATGATGCAGTAGATGTTGGAAATTTGATCTCTGGTTTCTCTGCCTTTTCTAAATCCAGCTTGAACACTGGGAAGTTCATTTGATCCTTACATTGTTAATATTTTAGACTTTTCAAATTTTTCATTAAACAAAAACCTTCTGAAAATTATTTTTATATGCTAATTTTAAAAATACACATAGATGTCAGCAGTTAAAAATACTTGATGCCACTCTTTTTCCCAGTTTTACGGAGGTATAAATTGCGTATATCACTGTGTAAGTTTAAAGTTTACAGTGTAATGGATTGATTTGTATATATTTTGAAATGATTGCTAAAAAAAGTTTAGGCAGCATACATTGTCTCATAAAGACAATATAAAATGAGAAAGCAAAACAAAGGGAGAAAAAAGATTTTTTTTCCCTTATGATAAGAATTCTTAGGATTTACTCTCTGAACAACTTTCTTATATATCATACAGCAGCCTTATGCATTGTCGTCATGCTGGACATTATATCCGTAGTATTTATTCGTCTTGTAATGTGAAATTTGCAAAATTTGACTGCCATTGTCTAATTCTTCCTCCCCACAAACTCTGTCTCTGATAACTGCAAAACTGATCTTTTTCCATGACAAATTTTGTTTGTTTTTTTTTATTTTGGTTCCATATATAAATATGATCATAAAGCATTTGTCTTTCTCTGTCTCCCTTGTTTCACTAGCATAATGCCCTCATGATTGATCCATGTTGTTGGAAGTTGAAAATAGCAGGATAATCTCTTTTATGGCTGAGTAATATTCCATTATAGACTACAACTTTATCAATTTATCTGTTGAGGGATGCTTAATTTACTTTCATGTCTTGGCTGTTGTCAGTAATGCTGTTATGAACACAAGGGTATATATTCAAAGAGTAACAGTATTTTAGGTTCACCTGAAAACACAAAACTAATAAAGACAGACCAGGGGATACAAACTAAAAAAAACAAAAAACAAAAAACAAATTACATTAAAATTTTATTCTTTATGCTGTACTCAGTGTTTATGGCTAATATTGTAGTTGAAAGTGAAAGTGAAACTGCAAGTTGCTCAGTTGTGTCCGACTCTTTTTTTTTTTTTTTTTAATTTTTTTATTAGTTGGAGGCTAATTACTTCACAACATTTCAGTGGGTTTTGTCATACATTGATATGAATCAGCCATAGATTTACACTTATTCCCCATCCCGATCCCCCCTCCCATCTCCCTCTCCACCCGATTCCTCTGGGTCTTCCCAGTGCACCAGGCCGGAGCACTTGTCTCATGCATCACACCTGGGCTGGTGATCTGTTTCACCATAGATAGTACTCTTTGCGACCCCATTGACTATACAGTCCATGGAATTCTCCAGGCCAGAATACTGGAGTGGGTAGTCTTTCCCTTCTTCAGTGGATCTTCCCAAACTAGGGATTGAACCCAGGTCTCCTGCATTGCACGCAGATTCTTTACCAGCTGAGCCACAAGGGAAGTCCAAGAATACTGGAGTGGGTAGCCTAACCCTTCTCCAGCAGATCTTCCCAATCCAGGAATCGAACTGGAGTCTCCTGAATTGCAGGCAGATTCTTTACCAACTTAGCTATCAGGGAAGCCCAATATTATAGTTACTGTTCTAATATTTCCTATTTGTCAAGCAAAACTAATCTGTAGACTATAGTTTGAACATAGTCATCAAGGAGAAAATTAAATTGAATTATGTCAATTATGTCAAATCTATATAACATGGATTTGCTAGGAAAAATATAAGGAATATACAAAATTATTCCCTATGTGATATGAAAGTTACATAGAAAGTAATGACAACTGTATTATACTAAGAAACTGTATTATTATTTTTGAGAATTTCATGTTTTATGAACTATTCAATATAAGAAAGTAAAAGTGAAAGTTGCTCAGTTGTGTCTGACTCTTTGTGACCCCATTCACTGTACAAACCATGGAATTCTCCAGGCCAGAATACTGGAGTGGGTAGCCTTTCCCTTCTCCAGAGGATCTTCCCAACCCAGGGATTGAACTCTGGTCTCCTGCATTGCAGGTGGATTCTTTACCAACTGAGCCACAAGGCAAGCCTGCAATGTGAGAATCACTCTTTTAATCAGTATAAGAAGTTTTGAACTTAATTTTCTGATTTGACCAAAAACTGTCAATGTAAGTCTTATCAGCACCCCTTCCTCCTCCCACCATGAAAACGCAGTAAAATTTACTGTTATAGACTCCCTTGTCTGAGAAACAATGGATTATGTGTCCTTACATTTTTCAATGTCCCCTTTAAATTTATATTTTAAAATTAACATTTTTCACAAAATCTTCAGTGTATTTTAGGAAGCTAAATTTCACATTTTTTTTCCTATTGATAACCAGGGTGTATTATAATAAATTCTTACAAATTCAAAAAAGCAAATTAGACAAACTTCTTAGAATGCCTCCTAGAAAACTAATTTCACTTCTTTGTCTCAACTTAATTATCACACAGTTATTAGGCAAATGTTTTTGTCTGTTAGGTTATACTGAATCAAACTGATAAATGATTAATATCCTATGCTAAAAACATTATATGTTTTCTAAGGTATAGCAAATGCATTTTTTTACATAATGTTTCCTCCATATGTGAATAGCTTCCATACAAGAAAGATGGATATTTGTTGCTTAGATAAAATAAGGCACACCATTTTCAATATGTTTTACAAAAGCTCTTTCTTATGACAAAAATTCCCATGGAACTCCTATTTAGGAGTGATACAATCTTTGAAGTAATGAAATTATAGAGTTCATGAAATCAAATTGTTTGGGTTTTTTTTCTTTCATGTTCATTCACTCTATGCTACATCTGAAGTCAAAACATTCCTGTGTCTAGTCAGTGCTATGAAATGAAGCGAAGTGAAGTGAAAGTTGCTCAGTTTTGTCCAACTCTTTGCAACCCCATGGACTAAACAGTCCATGGAATTTTCCAGGCCAGAATACTGGAGTAGGTAGCCTTTCCCTTCTCCAGGGGATCTTCCCAACCCAGGGATTGAACTCAGGTCTCCCACTTTGCAGGCAGATTCTTTACCAGCTGAGCCAGGAGGGAAGCCCAAGAGTACTGGAGTGGGTAGCCTATTCCACTGCCAGTGCTATACTTCATCTCTAACAGAAATATGTATTAGACAGTAAGACATATACACCCTACTGTGGGTTAATGGTATCATGATTAAAACAGATTTCCCTAAACTCCTGTTTCAAATAGTGTCTCTCTCTCTCTCTTTTTTTTTCCCCCTTTGGTGCACTAAAGGCATTTACACCAAGATCAAGGAAACATAGTATCATTTGGAGTGGAAAAAAAAAAAAAGTGTGTTTTTTCAGCACTGAAAATCATTTGGGGAAATGTGAAGTTTTATTCACTCCAAGAGAGTATGTTTTTTCAGCATATTGAGAGGAAAATTTGGCAATATCCACCAAAATTAAAAACAAACATTCTGTATTCTGTGGTAATATAATTTCAAAAATACTCTCACTCTATACCAAGATATTTGTATAGGATTCTTATAGTAGAAATATTTGTAATTATATACATAAAATAATTATAATCTGAATATCCAACACAAGTGCCTTTGATCCATGAAGTATGTGAAATAAATGCTTTAAAATGCTAAGTGTCCTTTTAAAATCAATTTCTTCTCTGTGGACTGATATTAACAGCATGTTGAAAGTTGCAATATATTTATACTATTTTTAAAATATATTTTTATTATATTAATTTAATGTATATTAAATTAATTTAATGGTAGCTCAGTTGGTAAAGACTCTGCCTGCAGTGCAGGAGACCTGGGTTCAAGCCCTGGGTCAGGAAGATCCCCTGGAGAAGGAAACAGCAACCACTCTGGTATTCTTTCCTGGAAAATTCCATAGACAGAGGAGCCTAGTGGGCTAAAGTCCATGGGATTGCAAGAGTTGGTCATGACTTAGCAACTAAACCGTCACCAATATATAGCATATAATTATGCATTTACTATATATTTAATATTATTAATGTATTTAATATATATTAATTTAATATATTTTTAATGTATTCCAGTTTTCTGTTGATGGGTGGGGCTGCGTTCCCTCCCCATTATTTACCTGGGGTAAACCATGGTAGAGGTGATGAAGATGATGGCAACCTCCTTCAAAAGGTCCCACGCATGCACTGCTGCACTCAGAGCCCCCAGCCCTGCAATAGGCCATGGCTGACTCACGCCTCTGCCGGAGACTCCTGGACCCTCATAGGCAAGTCTGGGTCAGCCTCTTATGGGGTCACGGCTCCTTTCTCTTGGGTCCTGGTTGGCACAAGGCTCTGTTTGTGCCCTCCAAGAGTCTGTTACCTCAGTCCTGTGTAACATTCTGGCAGCTCTCTGGTGGGGTTAATGGCCACCTCCTCCAAGAGGGCTTATGCCATACTGGAGTCTGCTGCACCCAGTCATACCCAAGTATGCTGCACCCAGAACCCCTGCCATTATCTTCATTGCCTTCACCATAGTTTGGCTCGAGGTAAATAACAGGGAGGGAATACAGGCTCATGCATCAACAGTAAATTGGATTAAAATTTACTGAGCATGGCCCCATGTCCCCCCCTGGGTCGGAACAAGACCCAGGTTCCCCCTCAGTCAGTCTCATCAGGAAGTCTCATATCTTTCCATCAGGAAGCTTCCATAATCCTCTTACCCTATTCTATCAGAGGGCACACAGACTGAAAACCAAAATCACAGAAAACTAACCAATCTGATCACATGGACCACAGCCTTGTC
Organism: Cervus canadensis; assembly: GCF_019320065.1. Classification (NCBI taxonomy): domain Eukaryota; kingdom Metazoa; phylum Chordata; class Mammalia; order Artiodactyla; family Cervidae; genus Cervus; species Cervus canadensis. The sequence continues at coordinate 24,543,524 of NC_057389.1, read as the reverse complement.
TAACTCAATGAAACTATGAGCCATGCTGTGTAGGTCCACAAAGATGGATGAGTCATGGTAGAGAGTTCTGATAAAATATGGTCCCCTGGAGAAGGAATGGCAAACCACTTCAGTATTCTTGTCTTGATAATCCCATGAAAAGTATGAAAAGGCAAAAAGATAGAATACTGAAAGATGAACTCCCCAGGTCGGTAGGTGCCCAATATGCTACTGGAGATCAGTGGAAAATAATTCCAAAAAGAATTAAGAGATGGACCCAAAACAAAAACAACACCCAGTTGTGGATGTGACTAGTGATGGAAGTAAAGTCCAATGCTGTAAAGAACAATATTGCATAGGAACCTGGAATGTTAGGACCATGATTCAAGGCAAATTGGAAATGATCAAACAGCAGATGGCAAGAATGGACTTCAAGGTTTTAGGAATCAGCAAATTAAAATGGACTGGAATGGGTGAATTTAAATCAGATGACCATTGTATCTACTACTGTGGGCAAGAATCCCTTAGAAGAAATAGAGTAGCCATCATAGTCAACAAAGAGTCTGAAATACAGTACTTGGATGCAATCTCAAAATGACAGAAAGATCTCTGTTTGTTTCCGAGGCAAACCATTCAATATCACTGTAATCCAAGTCTATGCCCTGACCAACAGTGCTGAAGAAGCTGAAGTTGAAAGGTTCTGTGAAGACCTACGAGACCTTCTAGAACTAACATCCAAAAAAGATGTCCTTTTCATTAAAGGGGACTGGAATGCAAAAGCAGGAAGTCAGGAAACACCTGGAGTAACAGACAAATTTGGCCTTGGAGTACAGAATGAAGCAGGGAAAAGGCTAATAGAGTTTAGCCAAGGGAATGCTCTGGTCATAGCAAACATCCTCTTCCAACAACACAAGAGAAGACTACACATGGACATCACCAGATGGTCAATACCAAAATCAGACTGAGTATATTCTTTGCAGCCAAAGATGGAGAAGCTGTATACATTCAGCAAAAACAAGACTGGGAGCTGACTGTGACTCAGATCACAAACTCCTTACTGCCAAATTCAGACTTAAATTGAAGAAAGTAGGGAAAACCACTAGACCATTCAGGTATGACCTAAATCAAATCCCTTATGATTATACAGTGGAAGTGAGAAATAGATTCAAGTGATTAGTTCTGATAGAGAGAGTGCATGAAGAACTATGGACGGAGGTTCGTGACATTGTACAAGAGGCAGGGATCAAGACCATCCCCAAGAAAAAGAAATGCAAAAAGGCAAAATGGTTGTCTGAGGAGGCCTTACAAATAGCTAAGAAAAGAAGAGAAGTGAAAGGCAAAGGAAAAGAGGAAAGATATACCCATTTGAATGCAGAGTTCCAAAGAATACCAAGGAGAGATAAGAAAGCCTTCCTCTGTGATCAATGCAAAGAAATAGAGAAAAACAATAGAATGGGAAAGACTAGAGATCTCTTCAAGAAAATTAGAGATACCACAGGAACATCTTATGCAAGGATGGGCTCAATAAAGGAAAAAAAAATGGTATGGACATAACAGAAGCAGAAGATATTAAGAAGAAGTGGTAAGAACACACAGAAGAACTGTACAAAAAAGATCTTTACAACCCAGTTAATCACGATGGTATGCTCACCTAGAGCCAGACATCTTGGAATGTGAAGTCACATGGGCCCTGGGAAGCTACACTTTGAACAAAGGTAGTGGAGGTCAACCTAGACAGCACATTAAAAAACAGAGGCATTACTTTGCCATCAAAGGTCCGTCTAGTCAAGGCTATGGTTTTTCCAGTGGTCATGTACGGATGTGAGAGTTGGACTGTGAAGAAAGCTGAGCACTGAAGAATTGATGCTTTTGAACTGTGGTGTTGGAGACAGACCCTTAACAGTCCCTTGGACTGCAAGGAGATCCAACCAGTCCATCTTAAAGGAGATCAGTCCTGGGTGTTCTTTGGAAGGACTGATGCTGAAGCTCAAACTCCAATACTTTGGCCACCTCATGCAAAGAGTTGACTGATTGGAAAAGACCCTGACACTGGGAGGGACTGGGGGCAGGAGGAGAAGGGGAGGATGGAGGATGAGATGGTTGGAAGTCATCACCAACTCGTTGGGCATGAGTTTGAATAGACTCCGGGAGTTGGTGATGGACAGGGAAGCCTGGCGTGCTGCAATTCGTGGGGTTGTAAAGAGTCAGATATGACTGAACGACTGAACTGAACTGAACTGAGTGGAGGTGATGGAATTCCATTTGAGCCATTTCAAATCCTAAAACATGATGCTGTGAAAATGCTGCACTCAATATGCCAGAAAATTTGGAAAACTTGGCAATGTCCACAGAAATGGAAAAGGTCAGTTTTCATTCCAATCCCAAAGAAAGGCAATGCCAAAGAATATTCAAACTACCACACAATTGCACTCATGTCACATGCTAGACAAGTAATACTCAAAATTTTCCAAGCCAGGCTTCAACAATATGTGAACCATGAACATCCAGATGTTCAAGCTGGATTTAGAAAAGGCAGAGGAACCAGAGATCAAATTGCCAACATCCGTTGGATCATTGAAAAAATAAGAGTTCCAGAAAAACATCTACTTCTGCTATATTGACTATGCCAAAGGTTTTGACTGTGTGGATCACAACAAGCTGTGGAAGATTCTGAAAGAGATAATACAAAACCACCTGACCTGCCTCCTGAGAAATCTGTATGCAGGTCAGGAAGCCACAGTTAGAACTGGACGTGGAACAACAGACTGGTTCCAAATCGGGAAAGGAGTATGTCAAGGTTGTATATTGTCACCCTGCTTATTTAACTTATATGCAGAGTACATATGTGAAATGCTGGGCTGGATGAAGCACAAGCTGGAATCAAGATTGTTGGGAGAAATATCAATAACCTCAGACACGCAGATGACACAACCCTTATGGCAGAAAGCGAAGAAGAACTAAAGAGCCTCTTGAAAGAGAAAGAGGAGAGTGAAAATGTTGGCTTAAAACTCAACATTCAGAAAACTAAGATCATGGCATCTGGTCCTATCACTCATGGCAAGTAGATGGGGAAAGTCAGTGGAAACAATGACAGGCTTTAGTTTTTTGGGTTTCAAAATCACTGCAGATAGTGACTGCAGCCATGAAATTAAAAGACACTTGCTCCTTGGAAGGAAAGTTATGACCAATCTAGACAGCACATTAACAAGTAGAGACATTACTTTGCCAACAAAGGTCTGTCTAGTCAAAGCTATGGTTTTTCCAGTAGTCATGTATGGAAGTTGGACTATAAAGAAAGCTGAGCGCCGAAGAATTGATGCTTTTGAATTGTGGTGTTTGAGAAGACTCTTGAGAGTCCCTTGGACTACAAGGAGTTAAACCCAGTCTATCCTAAAGGAAATCAGTCCTGAATATCATTGGAAGGACTGATGCTGAAGCTGAAACTCCAATACTTTGGCTACCTGCTGCAATGAAATGACAAATTTGAAAAGACCCTGATGCTGCCAAAGTTTGAAGGAGGGAGAAGAAGGGGATGATAGAAGATAGTTAGATGGCTTCACTGACTCAATGTACATGGGTTTGAATAAACACCAGGAGTTGGTGATGGACAGCGAGGCCCTGTGTGCTGCAGTCCATGGGGTCACAATGAGTCGGACGTGACTGAGCGACTGAACTGACCTGAATGTATTCCACAGATGCAGAGAGGAATCCTATAGACAACAAAGGGAGAATTCGGGGTGGGATGTATCAGGAGACTAGGATTGACAGATATCATATATAAAATAGATAACTAATCAGAACCTACTGTATAGCACAGGGAACTCTTCTCAGTGCTCAGTGGTGACCTAAATGGGAAGGAAATCCAAGAAACAGGGGATACATGTAACATAGAGCTGATTCACTTTGCTGTACTGCAGAAATGAGCACAATGTGGTAAAGCCACTGTACTCCAATAAAAGTTTTAAAATATACATATTTACAGTGCTTCCTAAGTGTTAAATATTGTTCTATATTCTTCATAAATACTAATATTTGTCTTTTGTAACAACCTTATGAAATGGATCTATTATTATTATTCCCCCATTTTCCAGAGAAGGAAACTGAAGTATAGAGAAGTTAAGTGATTTCCTCAACATCACACCACTAGTAAGCAGGAAAATTGATATTTGAACTCAAAGGTAAAGGGCATACAAATGTTGTATCGTGCCACAGTATTATTATTATTACTTGCTGGATTAAGAAACAATTTGCATCAGTTTCTATGATTATGAAATTCTTTCATAGAAAACTGTTGAAATGAGAATGACTGGGCTTTTGAATCTTGGGCTATTTCAAAATACAGTATACAGATTTAAATGCCAAGAGTTCTCTGAGATTAAAATAACACCACCACCAAATGTGCCTGAAATAACTTGCTATTAGTCTTATCTTTTACATTCCTGCAGACAGATATGATGTATATGCTCAACTAATTAAAAATAAATCTCTCCAGAACTTTGCATTAAAATGACTTTCTGAGGAAGGTTGCTAACCTTAATCAGAAACCCAACTACACTGTGCCCAGAGATAAAAGACTCCTTAAAGTCTACTCTTGTACTGACTTAGATTCCACTTATTAATTTCATTTATCAATAGAAAAGTAATCATAATTTTAATTTTTAATTATTTTATTTATTTAATTTTTCAGCTTTATTGAAGTAAAATTGACAAATAAAGATGTAATATATTTAAAATGTACAACCTGATTTCCATGTATATCATGAAAAGGTTTATACAATCAGGTTAATTACACATCCATCATCTCACATAGTGACTTTTTTTTTTTTTGTAAGGATGCTTAAGAGCTACTCTCTTAGGAGTATTCAACTATATGATATAGTATTTAACTGTAGTCATCATGCTATATATTAGATTCTCAGATTTTATTCATCTTATAACTTAAAGTGTGTACCCTGTGACCATCCTTTCCTCATTTTCCCCACCCATCAGCCTCTGTCAAAAACCGTTCTTCTCTCTGTTTCTGTGAGTTTGATTTTTATCTTTAACATTCTGTATATAAGTGATATTACACAGTATTATTTGCCTGTCGTTATCTGATTGAGTTTACTTAGCATAATGCCCTCCAGTTTCATCCATGTTGTTGAAAATGGCAAGATTTCCTTTTAAGGCTGAAAAATATTCTTGTGTATGTCTGTCTGTGTGTATGTTTCCTTTATCCATTTACCTGTCAATGGACATTTAGATTGTTCCTGCTATTTAGATATTATGATTAATGCCACTACAAGCATGTGTATACAAATATCTCTATAAGATAGTTATTTTGTTTCCCTTTAATGTGGAAAAGCTGAGACATATGGTAGTTTTGTTATTAATTTTTTTGAGGAAATTCTATACTAGTTCCCACATTGCACCAATTTATATAACCATAAATTGCACAAGAGTTCACTTTTCTCTACATCCTTATCAATATTTGCTATTTTTGCCTTTTTAATAGTAGCTATCCCAATTGGTGTGAAGTGATACCTCATTGTGGTTTTGATTTGCATTTCCCTAATAATTAGTGATATTGAGTATCTTTTTTTTATATACCTGTTGACCATTTGCTTGTGTTCTTTGGTAAACTATTTATTCAGGTTCTCTGACCATTTTTAAAAATATTTTTGTTTATTAGGCTGCATTGAATCTTAGTTGTAGCACATAGGATCTCAACTGTTTGAAGTGGGATCTCTCCTTGTAGCTCATGGAATCACTAGTGTTGTGTGGACTCTGGAGCTTTTGGGCCTCAGGATTTATAGCACACAGGCTCTCTGGTTGTGGTACATGGGCTCCAGAGCCCACAGACCCAGTCCTTGCACTACATGGGTTTAGGTGCTCCATGGCATGTGGTATCACAGTTCCCTGACCAGGGATCAAACCCACATCCTCTGATTGCAAGGTGGAAACTTGACCACTGGACCACCAGGGAAATTTGGACCATTATTTTTTAATTGAGGTTTGGGAGTGTTGTTGTTTTGCTATTGAGTTATGTGAGTTCCTCATATATTTTGAATATAAAACCCTTATCAGTTACACAGTTTACAAACATTTTCTCCCAGTTCATAGGTTGTTTTTTTTAAATTTTTTTTGATAGTTTCCTTTACTGTGCAGAACTTTTTAGGTTGATGCAGTCATACTTGTCTATTTTTGCTTTTATTGCCTTTGCAATTGTCTTTGTAATGGTGTCAAATATGAAAATAACAACAGTGCCAATACCAATGTCAAAGATTTTTTCTGCCGTTTATTCCTCTAGCTTAGAAGTTTCAAAAAGTTGCAGGATATAAAATTAACACACAGAAATCCCTTGCATTACTATACACTAACAATGAGAAAACAGAGAGAGAAATTAAGGAAACAATACCATTCACCATTGCAACAAAAAGAATAAAATACTTAAGAGTATATCTACCTAAAGAAACAAAAGACCTATACATAGAAAACTATAAAACACTGATGAAAGAAATCAAAGAGGACACAAACAGATGGAGAAACATACCGTGTTCATGGATTGGAAGAATCAATATTGTCAAAATGGCTATTCTACCAAAAACAATCTATAGATTCAATGCAATCCCTATCAAGCTACCAACGGTATTTTTCACAGAACTAGACCAAAGAATTTCACAATTATACGAAATACAAAAAACCTCGAATAGCCAAAATAATCTTGAGAAAGAAGAATGGAACTGGAGGAATCAACGTGCCTGACTTCAGACTCTACTACAAAGCCACAGTCATCAAGACAGTATGGTACTGGCACAAAGACAGAAATATAGATAATGGAACAGAATAGAAAGCCCAGAGATTAATCCACGAACCTATGGACACCTTATCTTCGACAAAGGAGGCAAGGATATACAATGGAAAAAAGACAACCTCTTTAACAAGTGGTGCTGGGAAAACTGGTCAACCACTTGTAAAAGAATGAAACTAGAACACTTTCTAACACCATACACAAAAAAAAACTCAAAATGGATTAAAGATCTAAATGTAAGACCAGAAACTATAAAACTCCTAGAGGAGAACATAGGCAAAACACTCTCCCACATAAATCACAGCAAGATCCTCTATGACCCACCTCCCAGAATATTGGAAATAAAAGCAAAAACTAAACAAATGGGACCTAATGAAACTTAAAAGCTTTTTGCACTACAAAGCGAAACTATAAGCAAGGTGAAAAGACAAGCCCCTCAGATTGGGAGAAAATAATAAGCAAGTTGAAGAAAACAGACAAAGGATTAATCTCCAAAAATATACAAGCAACTCCGGCGCAGCTCAATTCCAAAAAATAAATGACCCAATCAAAAAAATAGGGCCAAAAGAACTAGCAGAACATTTCTCAAAGAAGACTTACAGCATGCTAACAAAAACACATGAAAGATGCTCAACTCAACCATTATCAGAGGAATGCAAATCAAAACCACAATGAGGTACCATTACATGCCAGTCAGGATGGCTGCTATCCAAAAGTCTACAAGCAATAAATGCTGGAGAGGGTGTGGAGAAAAGGGAACCTCTTACACTGTTGGTGGGAATGCAAACTAGTACAGCCACTATGGAGAACAGTGTGGAGATTTCTTAAAAAACTGGAAATAGAACTGCCATATGACCCAGCAATCCCACTCTGGGCATACACACTGAGGAAACCAGATCTGAAAGAGACACGTGCACCCCAGTGTTCATCGCAGCACTGTTTATAATAGCCAGGACATGGAAGCAACCTAGATGCCCATCAGCAGATGAATGGATAAGGAAGCTGTGGTACATATATACCATGGAATATTACTCAGCCACTAAAAAGAATTCATTTGAATCAGTTCTAATGAGATGGATGAAACTGGAGCCCATTATACAGAGTGAAGTAAGCCAGAAAGATAAAGAACATTACAGCATACTAACACATATATATGGAATTTAGAAAGATGGTAACGATAACCCTATTGCAAAACAGAAAAAGAGACACAGAAGTACGAACAGACTTTTGAACTCTGTGGGAGAAGGCGAGGGTGGGATGTTTCGAGAGAACAGCATGAACATTATCTATAGTGAAAGAGATCACCAGCCCAGGTGGGATGCATGAGACAAGTGCTCGGGCCTGGTGCACTGGGAAGACCCAGAGGAATCTGGTGGAGAGGGAGGTGGGAGGGGGGATCGGGATGGGGAATACATGTAACTCCATGGCTGATTCATGTCAATGTATGACAAAACCCACTGCAATGTTGTGAAATGGTTGGCCTCCAACTAATAAAAATAAATGGAAGATAAATAAATAATAGATAAAAAATTAAAAAAAGAAAAAGAAAAAAAAATCTAAGCCTTTAATCCACTTAAAGTTTACTTTTGTATGGTGAAAAATAATGGCCTAATTTCATTTTTTACATGTGGCAATTCAGGTTTCCTAACTGCATTTATTTAAAAGGCTACCCTTTCCTCCTTGTTAAGTTTTGGTGCTTTTGTAAAAATACAAAACAAGAAAACAAATATAAAAACAGTTGACTATATACCATAGGTGTATTTCCGGGCTCTCTATTCTGCCCATTAACCTA